>NC_136511.1:40669328-40701828 GCF_053919585.1 Euprymna scolopes | reverse complement strand
TTTTTGGGGGTGGATGGGGGGGGTCACCCTGTATACACATTTAGTCGACTTACGCCCATCAAGTTACAATTTTTTTAATTTTGACCCCTTAGCAGTCATATTTACCCACTAAAAAATACATGAAACAAAGCTGACAAGTTTATTTAAAGCAAAGGTTACAGTTAGAATTATTTAGGTAAACACATTAGGTTAAGCGGTTGGGTGGTTTCCTTTCGGGAAATTTTTTTTCCTAACCCTCTCTCACTGCCTATGATTTCTACAAACATTTTCAGACATCCTTGCAAAATTGGTCTGATGAAAAGCACTTTGGGTTTTAATAACCATACCTCTCTTTTAATAATGATACTTCTCTTTTAATCGACTTTTTTATTCAATTATATATATATATATATATATATATATATATATATATATATATATATATATATATATATATATATATATATATACTTGTTTATTGTTATATAAACATGTTTACATCCCGCTGCTACAAACAGCCATTTGTTTCAATCAAACAACAGATATCATCAGGCAGCGACTTGACTATTCAAATGTTCAATGAATGATGGATTTTTTTTTTATTAGGTAGGAACTCTTTAAAGGTTGGAGTTAAAAAAACCTTAAAACACAGAACTTTAATTATGTAAAGAGGAAGGGGCAATCTAAAGAAAACTAATAAAAAAAATATAATGGAGAGAGAATGATGAGGAGGAGAAAAAAGAAATAGAGAAAGAAAATAAATAGAGAGAAAAAAATATGGATAAGAAAAAGAAAAAACCGATATACAGGGTTATTATAAAGAAAACAAGGGGTAGAAGAGAAAAGAAAGAATGATGAAATATAGTTAAAGAGAGAAAGAGTGAAATTAAGAATTAATAGGAAAGGAAGTTTAAAATGTTAAGGGAATAGAGAAAAAGAGAAAAAGATCTGCGTGTCAACTAATTTATGGACAATTATACATTACAATGACGAGACGCGTTATTACAACAACACAAACAAAAAACACAATCTTAACGTTAAAAGCGTACATGTCAAAAGTGACAGCGAATGTAAGCAACCAACATATTTATCATCTCACATACGTCCACGAGTAATATCAACGCAGTTTAAACATACGTCTACAATTAATTAAGCCCTTTATACTAAATGATATAAGTTTAAAGTTTTCACGTTTTTTTAAATAAATATATAAAAGTAATGATAAAACAATATATTAAAATTATTATTAATAATAATAATAATAATAATAATAATAGTAATAATAAAAATAATAATAATAGTAATAGTAATAATAATAATATAAATAATAATAATAATAATACTAATAATAATAAAACAGAATAAAATTAATATTTATTATCATTTTATATAACATATTTAGCCATAAAAGGGGATTGAAGAAAGTAAATAAGACTAATAATTAGAAAGAATAATCTACTAATATTTATGTAGATAAAAAGAATAAATGTATAATTGTCCATAAATTAGTTGACACGCAGATCTTTTTCTCTTTTTCTCTATTTTCTTAACATTTTAAACTTCCTTTCCTATTAATTCTTAATTTCACTCTTTCTCTCTTTAACTATATTTCATCATTCTTTCTTTTCTCTTCTAGCCCTTGTTTTCTTTATAATGACCCTTTATATCGGTTTTTTTCTTTTTCTTCTCTATATTTTTTTTCTATTTATTTTCTTTCTCTATTTCTTTTTTCTCCTCCTCATCATTCTCTCTCCATTATATTTTTTTTATTAGTTTTCTTTAGATTGCCCCTTCCTCTTTACATAATTAAAGTTCTGTGTTTTAAGGTTTTTTTAACTCCAACCTTTAAAGGGTTCCTACCTAATAAAAAAAAAACCCATCATTCATTGAACATTTGAATAGTCAAGTCGCTGCCTGATGATATCTGTTGTTTGATTGAAACAAATGGCTGTTTGTAGCAGCGGGATGTAAACATGCTTATATAACAATAAACAAGTATTATCAGCTATTTTTATTGAGCACTATCTAACAACCTTGTTGAATTCACTAGTCTATTACTTTTGAATAAAAAAAACCCGAGTATATATATATATATATATATATATATATATATATATATATATATATATATAAGTGGAAGTGTATGCGTGTGTACATTTCCCTACTTCATATATATATATATATATGCGTGTGTGTGTGTATGCGTGTGTGTGCGTGTGTGTGTGTGAGAGAGAGAGAGAGAGAGTGTGTGTGTGTGTATGTGTGTGTGTGTATTATATGTCTCTTTCTCTCTATTCCATTTCTGTTTGTCTGTCTGTTTTTGGTCTGTCTGTTTGTTTGTCTGCCTGTCTATTTCTCTCTATTCCATTTCTATCTTTTGCGAGGAACTGTAAACACAGAAGATTTATTTCTGCTTTAACTATATATATATATATATATATATATATATATATATATATATATATATATATATATATATATATATATATATATATATATATATATATATATATATATATATATATATGAAATCGGGACCCCATTCGAATCTCGCTAGATCCAGCCACTCTGATGAGTCGTAGACGACGAAACACGTGTCAGTGGATGATTATATTTAAAAAGTAATATATATGCCGCTCCCCATGTGGGGGTACTAAATTGGTTAAAGGGAAAATTATTCCCAACTCGCATTGAGGTAAAAATGCACTTTCGTAAATAATTGAATTCATTCAAGACGTATCACAGAAACAAAAACAAATAACGCACGCACGCACACACACACACACACACACACACACACACACACACACACACACACACACACACACACACACACACACATATCTATACGAGCAAACAATTAATAAAACATGTAAAAAACACTTTGAAAAAGAGTTAAAAACATATTTAATCTGAAAAGGAAACACTTGATAAGTGGATAGTCCTTAATCCGCGGAGTTTCGAAGAAATACTTTCTTCCTCATCAGAGGGTAGGAATTAGCAAAATGCGAGATCGGATTTTGCATGCAAAAGTATTTGATGAAACAACAAGTAAGTCAAAGATCTTACTTGATAACAAAAAAGTGAAGCAGAGGGAATATGGTGAAAAAAAAGGTGATTACATGTGAATAGATAGTCTGCTGAAAGGTAAATAATCCAATGACGGTAAAATCCAAAAATATAACTTCAAGAAAGTTAATTGAGTTTCCATTTGCACAAGTAAAATCCAAGGAAATCACGTAATTGGAAGATGGTCCAAAATAATCCAAAGGCCGAAATCCATGGAATAATTCACAAATATGAACAAGGGAAAAGGGGAAAAATTCCAATAATATTAATAAAAGAAAAATAAGATATGCTTTTCAAACTGCTGCCAATACATAAGTATATATATATATATATATATATATATAGTTAAAGGTTTTCAAGAGGGAAGACTCATGACTTAAAACGAGGTTATAAATAGTGCTCAATAAAAAGAGCTGAGTATAATATATTTATACAGACAATTATTAGATAGTTGCTACACTGAACATGCTAATGTTTCGGACAATTTAATAAGCTTAAATAAATATAAGTAAAATTAATCGCAGACAGAATAAAATAAATGAATGAATGAATAATAATACGGAATAACATAGAATGGAATAAATATTATATTTAAAAAAAATCAATAAAAAATGAATATAAAAACAAATAAAAGAATCGAAGTTAGACATATTTCGATGAAACGCAGTGAGCGAATTCGACTAAAATTCAAAATAAACCTTTTCCAATACGACTAATATAATGATTAACGCTAGAACCCACGGAACCTAGGAAATAATAATAATAATAATAATAATAATAATAATAATAATAATAATAATAATAATATAGACTGTTCCCTCACCAAAAACAAAACAAAAAAAGTCATCCTCTGCTGTAATCACACAAAGGATGTTGGAAGGACCGAGGAAGGAAACCACTAAGCAGACTTCCACTGGATGAATGCGAAGAGTACTGGGACCTTTAGGAGCCTTATTGCCGCCCAGCTTACAGTGAGGATCAATTATCATTAGCAGCTAAAACTCAACAGTAAGTGGCTGTTGCGATAACGCAAATGACTTTGAACAGTTTTTCGAAAAAAACTGCAGATTACTGGAAATCTAAGGAAAATTGTTGCCAACCAGACTCTAGAGAACTGCTGGTTATTATTACTGGGTAATATCTTATGATGGTCTGCGTGAGAAAGAGCCGCTACTACTACTACTACTACTACTACTACTACTACTACTACTACTGCTGCTGCTGCTGCTGCTGCTACTACTACTACTACTACTGCTGCTGCTACTACTACTACTACTACTACTACTACTACTACTACTAATAATAATAATTACACTGAACAGCAAAATGATAATAGACATACGGGTATGTTTGCAAATATATATGTATGTGAAAGTGTATGGGCGGGGCGTACTTGCGCGGCTGAGTGCGCACACGTTTAGAGGTAATTAAACATCAAGATAATTCAATCGTCGACAAAGATGTCGTCCTTTAATTGTTGGAATTTAAACTGCTAATCGTTTTAATAACAACGCAGAAAATGAATAAAAATCAAACAAATGAGGATAAGTTCTAAACAAAGGCGTAGCTGCATAACTTATTACACTATCATATCTTAATTTGCTTCGACTTGTGGCTATCCGTTACTCCTCTTCATTGTACTGTCTCACATAAACTTCAATTTTATTTATATACACATTAAACAATGCTTCAAGCAAACTACAGTAACCTCTTAGAAATTATATAGCTTCTTTTGTCTTGGTTATGAAAAGGACACTTGAACCGCGAAACGGTTATTATTAACATCTGCACAAAACAATACGATGAAAAATTCCAAGGTAGACAAACACCATGAAAACAGTAAGTGTAGACTCTGTTGACACAGAGTCGATAGAGTAAGGCATATCATGCATCAATACGACGAACTCACTAAAAAAAAAATACAACATCAAACATGACTGGTTTATTAAGGCAGTCCACTGAGAACTATGCAAACAAATGCACTGTGAACATTCAGACAAATGGTGCAAAGATAAGCCAGGGAATTTTTTTTTTTTAATTACATTTTCACCCCAAACAAGGCACATTGCCACTTTGGTGTAGCGGGGCTACTATCAAGGGCAACAACTACTGGGGTACTATGTTGGGATTTGGGCAGCAAGATGTCGGTTCACGTTGCACTTGAACTTCTGCATGTCAGTACAGTTGGGGAAGCAGGGACCTGGAATGGAATTCCAGAGTCTAGCAGTTCTGGGGAAGAAACTACTGGAGTAGAAAGATCTTTTACATCTAGGGATCTCTACTGTGAGGGGGTGGGATTTAGCTGCCTGTCGGGTTTGTCGAGGGTGTCTACGTCATGGGGGCTCAAGTGTCTGCAGTTCGCCAGGAAAGACGTAACATTCTATCAGACATAGAAATGCAAACAAATTCATTCAAGTAAGGAGACCTGACGAAATATAACCAACAAGAAGAAAACAAACTTGTTAAGACGTCCGAGCAGTTTACAATCAGCGGCTTGGTTCCCACCAGTTTTGGCAAATAACAAATAGGATCCTGAACAGAAGTGTGCGTTCTATCCCAACCATTATCAATGGACCAGAAGTCATCTCGTCAGACAAGGCCAAACTATTTGCAAAGAACTTTGCAGCTAATTCTACCCTGTGCGACGAAGGCCATCAACTCCCTGTATTTACTCCTATAACACAGAACACGCTAGGTAACATACAAATATCCGTGAATGAGGTCGCCAAGCTAATCAAGAACCTTGATTCCAGTAAAGCAACTGGCCCTGACGGCATCCCAATTATAGTGTTAAAAAGCTTCAACCAGAACTTGCTCCCATACTTACGAAACTGTTTAAACGTTGCCTTAAGGAGAAGTGCTTTCCGACTCCCTGGAAGACCTCATCAGTTTGCCCTGTATGTAAAACCTCAGGTGATAAGTCATCTCCCTCTCAGTACAGACCAATAAGTCTTCTGTGTGTCATGAGTAAGTTGCTGGAATCCATATTAAATAGAGAAATAGTCAACCACCTCAGCAGAAACAACCTTCTTAGTGACACACAATATGGTTTCCGCTCTGCAAGATCTACAGCAGATGTGCTGACGGTTATATCTCACAGGATTAGCGAATCTCTTGACAAAGGCTTCCTTTCTAGGGCAATTGCTCTTGACATATGAAAGGCCTTCGACAAGGTATGGCATAAGGGTCTACTTCACAAGATTTCCAGCTAAGATATAACTGGAAATGTTTTCTCAATCATTAAATCATTTCTCTCGGATAGGCTCCTAAGAGTAGTGGTCGATGGACAAAAATCAGAGGCCTGCAGTATTAATGCTGGAGTCCCTCAGGGGTCAATCCTGGGCCCAACTCTCTTCCTGATCTACATCAATGACCTCCCTAAACACATACTTAAATCATTCGTTGATATCTATGCTGATGACACGACCATCTACGGCAACACATCAAAGGCTGTAAATGACAAAGTTCTCTCTGATTCTCTCTCCTCTGATCTTGAGCGCGTGGTTCAGTGGGGGAAGACGTGGCTGGTTACATTTAATGCATCCAAAACCAAACTCCTATCCTTACATCATCAACGCTCTGATCCCCATCTGGCATCAATTGTGATGGATGGCTCTCGTCTGAGAGAGGCCCCGTGTTTTGACAAGCTTCTGGGTTTGACCTTTACTCCTGATCTGAAATGGAACATGTACATCAAGTCTGTTGCCAAGATCGCTGGAAAGATGGTGGGATCCTTCTACCGCTCCAGAAGATATCTCACTACTGATGCAATTCTCTATCTATATAAAAGCCAAGTACGTCCAAGGATGGAATACTGCTGCCATATCTGGGCAGGAGCGGCTAAAAACAGCCTGTCCTGCCTTGACATAGTACAAAATAGACTTCGTGGCTTGGTGGGGGATGCCCTTTTCTCTACCCTGCAACCTCTCTCCCACAGAAGAGACGTTGCGAGCCTATCCTTGTTTTATCGTTATTTCCATGGCAGGTGCTCGTCTGAACTCCAATCTCAGGTCCCCCCCTCGCCAATCTTTCACGAAAAACACCCGTCTAGCCGAATCCACTTTGAAAAATTTCCCCCACTCTTTATCTGTGCCTAAATCAAAACGTGGATTCCATGAACAAAGCTTCTTTCTTAGAACTGCACGCCCGTGGAACTCTGTTCCGTCTGCCTGCTTCCCACTGGACTACAACTTGGATGTCTTCAAGTCCAACGTAAACAAATTCCTAATGAACCGCCCCCTTAAGTAAACACTTCATCAAATCTCCCCATTAACGTAATGTATGTACTTGCAATAACCCTTATCCCTGAGTGGCTTCCGGGCCTTGATAAATGGTGACCACTGTGTAAAAAAAAAAGATCACATGCACACATGTCGGCATCTCAACTGGTATCACATGAAACGGTTGTGAAGGATCAAGATGAATGAAAAGACCGAGAATGGAAGGTACCGCCCACACATCCACTGGAAGGGTATAACAATTATTGGAATCTTATGGGGGAGGAGCAATAGCCTCTCAAATTACAAAGACAACCAACGATCATTGTTAGCGATTAATCAATGGTAAACGACCGTTTCAATAACAAAATAATTTGCAGCAGTTAGCGAAAGGAGAGGAGAGTGCAGTGAATCCAGAGAGACTAGTTGTTACTCGAATTCCAGGGAACACCACTTGTTATTCCGAGTGAGCAATCATTTATAAACTCTTTTTTTTTCATCCGAAAAATGGCACAGTGCTATTTGGATGTAAGGGGCTATTATTTCGGACCATATCTACAGGGACAATATGTAGGGAGTTGAGCAACTAGATGTCTGTTCATATTATATTTGAACTTTTGCTCATCAGTATAGTCACGAGACTCGGTTGGTGGGGGTCCAAAATCTAGTATTTCTTCTCCTCCTTCTTCTTCTTCTTCTTCTTCTTCTTCTTCTTCTTATTATTATTATTATTATTGTTGTTATTGTTGTTATTACTATTATTATTATCATTATTATTAATATTATTATTATTAATATTATTATTATTATTAATATTATTATTACTAAAACGTAAAATCCTCTTAAATATATTTTAATTTGTCCAGATTTCGTATACAATATTATAGAATCGTGATTTCAAAAGTAAAGAATAAGTATTTAGGTGCCATCAGCTAGAATCAAAACCGAAGCATTCAAAGCTGGTGACGTTACCACGGTACCAACGTGACACGCATATAAACCGATTAAAAATTAAAAAAAATAGACTAAGATGAATGTACAAAATGCTTAACAATTTTTTCCATTTGGACCCATTTTATCCGGCTAAAGACCCATAAATAAACGGCTCGTAAAAAAATCCAATCATTTGAGGCTTTTAGCGCCGCTCTGCGACTTTTAGTCTCGGAGGATATAGAGCTTGAAAATATAGAAACTGACAGACAGATATATAGCCGTTTATATATCAGATTATTATTATAATTATCTCCATATATGATGTATTTAATGCATAAATTCCGCTTCTGGACCAAAGCCACTATCTTATGTAACTTTAAAACGACATTTTAGACACATTTAGTCGTTATAATAAAATCCTACATTCCATCATAGAAACAACACCATCACAATCGCACCATCTTTAGTAGTTCCTATTTTTCCCTCTAAATATTAAGTCCTCCTACCGCTCCCATTTAAGACCTGAAGGAAATATTCACCTTCTATAGATATTGTGCTTTGCACCCTTCGTAAGTGAAACATACTCATAGACATAACATAATATTTCCATTTCCTGACTCAAAACTAATAAATTCTCCTCTCAAATTCCGCCCGTTCTCATTGACTGAGCTCTGAATATTCTTATATTACGGAATTGTATTCTTCTGTATATAAACGAACAGTTAATACTGTTACGTAGTGTTATTATTACAATGATGAATGTATGTTCTTTTGTTTCCATGTTAAAAAGGATAAGAGTCTTAAGAGTATTCATGGAAGTAAGAGATCTTTGAGGTTCATGTGTGTGATCATGTTGTGAGATATGGAGACATTAACAGGTGTATATAAAGAGAGAGAGTGAGAGTTTATAATTGAGAGAGAGTACATATAATTACACTTTGAGAGGGGATTTAATATCTAGATAGATAAACCGATAGGTTGGCATTTATGCCGATAGATTGAGAGGTTGGCATTTATGCTTTGACAGTTCGTATGAACGGGAGTGTTTATATAACATAAATAGAATGACACATATACTTTCTAAACATATATTTTTTTAGATGATGAATTTCGGATAGTTCTTATACATAAATTGGCAATACCTTTTTTCATGTAATGATGGACACAGGAGACGGCAGTTATAAAAAACATGATGAGCATTTATTCTTCCACTTGACCGGTCAATGGCTTGCATCCAGGAATTCAAAGTTTCTTCTTACATTTTCTTTTTCTGTTTAAACCCCTCTCGCTTCCAGACGGGCCAAGATTCGAACTGGTCGGACTCTCGTCTGACTCTCTGACTCTCTGCCTCCCTTCCGACTTCTCCACTAACTAACTAACTCTCACTTCCTATATTGAGAAATCTATGCATGTCCGGCCAACGTGGCCACAATTCACGTGCCATCAACATGTGCGACCTGCACGTTTCGAAACATTCTGATTTCCCATTTTTCCTTTGTTGTTTTCACAAAGGAATTCAACCTACATATCTAATTCATATAACCCATTTTTTATTATCCAACATTCTTTCTAACAATGAATAGCTTCCAGACAAAATTATATTTATTATTTATTTTATCAGAATCAACAATTTACTGGACATTCCATTTAAACCCTATTGTTCTTTAAAACTTATCTCCAGAGTTCGATTCCCGTTTTCTCTAATTTTATTTTCATTTACTAATTCTCTTTATTTTTACTTACATGAGAAAGGGGACACGCCTTTTCATGTAACAATACAATAAAAAAAAAAGGTCACTAAGAAACATTATTTAACCCGGCGATGGGCCTGACAAAAATACATCTGTTGTTAAAACTATTGCAACAAAAAAAAGTATTTAATGTAAATAAGCATTACACAAAACAACTTCTACGGATAAAAATACGTATATTTAGATCTTTAATAAATTTACACGTTTATTCTGGTGTTCGATTCAGCGTGCGTTCGGAAATAAAACCCACAACTTCTGTCTTTATTTTGCAATATTTTTATTTCGGGTTCGTTACTTTGTTTAGATTTTTGGGCTTGTTACTTTGTTTATATGGTCGGAATCGTGCATGCGTGTTTCTGTGTGTGTTTCTGTGTGTGTGTGTGTGTGTGTGTGTGTGTGTGTTCGCGTCAGCGTGCGTTACCAAAGAAAAACACTACTTTTGTTTTTAAATACTTTGCAAAAACATTTATTAGATGTTAATAAACACTACAAACTGCAAGTTCTTTTTAGATAATTAAATAGCTATTTAATCAGTAAATTTTAAGCATTTTTTCAATTTCATATTGCAAAGTATGTAAAAACAGAAGTTGTGTGTTTTATTTACGAACGCACGCTGAATCAAACACCTTTATATTCGTGTAAATTTACTAAAGATCTAAATATGTATACGTATTTTTATCCGTAGAAGATTTTAAAGAACATCAACGAATTTTAACTTACTGCGATAAAATATATGTATATATACATTCTAAAAAATAACTTACCTATAAAATACTAATCAATGGGTACTTCCATTCTTCATTGTTAAGAATTTATCCATATTTATATTTTATATTCCATGTCCTTTTTTAATAAAATACTTTTTTAAGCAAGGATTCCAAAAAAACGCGATATCAGATGTTTTTCACAGTTGAAATAAAGGGAGACAAATGTCTGCTTTTCTTCGAGTTGAAATCTTCGGTGGCTTTAAGTGCCAGAATTAATGTTTCTTTCTATTGCGTGATGTAAACAAAAGGTAGTAAATATGGGCCACCGTATTTGAAAAATGATCACATTTCACTTATCAGTTTTTGTCGATAAAAAAACAGTCAACCGATTTTTGATTTTTTTATTCTCTTAAAGAAATACATGAGTTTTTGATTTAATATATTTTATTGCTTCTTTATTGGGTGAAATTTTTTTTAAATATCTAAAAAAACATTGAATGAAATAGAAAAAACTGTCGTAATTGTACGAAATTTTCTGAACAATATAACAAGATTATAAGGTTTCACTAAAAAAAAATTCAATGTGGTTTTTAAAAAATAAGCTTTAAACTTTGGACTTTACAGGTAAATTTGCAAATAACTGTTCTTTTTTGTTTTAAATTAAATTATTTTATTTATTGATCTTTTATCTTCAATTTGTGATATATAAATTTGAGGTGAGAACATTACTTATTTTCATTTTAATAGACATTTCAAAATGGGGGGTGAATTTAAAAAAAAACGCTTGTCTAAAAAATTATAATCGGTTTATTGGAAAGAACATAAAACTTCACATTAAACCTGAAAATATTTTAAAAATTGAACAAATAGAAAAATTTTGATACATTTTTAAAGTTGAAAAATTGAAAAAATTTAACTCGTAAAATTCAATTGATTGCATTATGTAAAAAATGACTGCATGAACGCGCGCAGACACTTTGTAAACACTGTCTTTTAAAAAAATAAAAAATAATATTTCTATTATTTTTTCAACAACTTTAATAGTTTATTTTTGGAAGTATATTCCATAAAGAAAATAAACAACCCACTTTAAAAGGAGAAATTACGAGTCTTTTATATTTTATTCGCAGTTTTTTGTTAGGGGTGTCAAAAATTTCCAAAAATTTCTGATACACCTAGCCCAACGCCGGGCCAAATAATGTTTCTTAATGACGCCATTTTTTTTTTCTTTTTTTAGTCTTGCTATTCTTTTCCCATTATACTTTCCAGATCAAATTATGTGGGGTGTTCATTGTACGCGTCGGCTGATACAAAAGGGTACTTCTTCGTTACTGTAACGATATCAGACAACCGAAAGTTTGAGCTTATTTAAAAAAAACAAAAACAATTATAATTACTTACATGTTTGGTCTATTTAAGTTTTGACCCGATAAAAGACGGTGCTTCTTCGTTATTGTAAAAAGTTGATTTTTATTTGCAAACACCATTATAACAAATTACATTTTTTGTCAACTTATGTATTCCACGATTCAACAACAACAACAACAACAAAATACTTTCGGCGGCCATTTCTGTTTTTGTCACGTGACATTTGCCGTAAATACATTAGAAATAGCTTACATTTCTATCCTGCGAAAACTATTCTCTTTAATTGTTAATGTATACATTATCGTTTTGCGTGCATTTTGGATATTTTCCATAGTAATCGCTAGAAGTGTAAATTTGGTAAATTGGATTATTTAAGGGGAACGGCTCATCAAGAACTTGTTTATATTGGATTTGAAGACGGCCATATTGTAGTCAGCTGGAAAGCAGGCAAACGGAAGAGAGTTCCACAGGTGTGCAGTTCTTGGAAAGAAGCTTTGTTCATGGAATCTACGTTTAGGTTTAGAAACAGATAAAGAGTGGGGGCAATTATTGATAGTGTTTACAACCAAACGAGTGTTTCTCGTGAATGTTTGGCGAAGAGGTGAGCATAGATTGGAGCTCAGACGAGCACTTGCCATGAAAATAACGATAAATTTTCTGCTTGTCAGGTTAATCGAGGGTATTTGCGTCGATTGGTTGCAAGTGCTATGAATTCGTCAGAGCAGATTTCATTAGAGTACTTCTAAAACAAGTACAGGGATGCAACATTGTGGCGATAAGACAGGAGTTGGGGTTTAGTTGATAGTGCAGCGACTAAAAGTGAAAGATAAGCGGTAGATGCACCAACATAGATGTGGCAACAATACTCCATGCTTGGAATAATTGTGGCTTTGTAAGTAGGGTGAGATTTGAAAAGTTAGCACCGTAGAGGATGAGTACTCTAACCGAACAAAAATTTTTTTTTTTTTTACTTTTAAGTAAAGAAAATACGGAAAGTGCCCATTTGAATAAACACTGAAATTTTATAGCGAATAATATGTCGACATTATTTTGGTGTCCATGGTGGGTTTTCCCCACTTAAAGGAGACAGCCATATGTCATATACGTTTTAGTGTCACTTCGCAATTTAATAAGCGATAGGTGTGAAAAAATGAATTCAAAAAGAAAACGAAAATCCTTGTTAAAAAGTGTGTGTTTTATCTTCTTTGTTGCAAGATCCGGGTTATCGGCCTCAGTACCAATAAAAAACGAAGAAAACAATGTCACTGTTGCTTGAGGGTGCGTATTTTCCCCAGCTTTGTAGGACACGTGACATGAATGTTTTGGTTATAAAAACGGACGTTGTTAACATGATCGCCAGTTTGCATTCTTGACGGACGTCAAAACAGCAGCAGAAACAAGTAAGATTTTGGGCCCCGCATACGGCTCTCTCTCTCTCTCTCTCTCTCTCTCTCTCTCTCTCTCTCTCTCTCTCTCTCTCTCTCTCTCTTTTGTGGGCTATTTGCCTATGTTTCGTGTGTAGGTGTGTGTGTGTTTGAGGAAGGGTAGCTTCGGATTATAAAACTCGTTTGATTTATAGTGACAGCTTTATATATAGGAGCCCAAGACTGCAACATGAAAACCCTCACATATCATCTTGAAAAATAGAAAATGTCGGAGTAGAGTCTGCTTCGTTCTTGAACAATTTTTCAAATTTCTTTTTTTTTTTTTTTTTTTTTTTTTTTGTGGTGGTGGACTGGTGGGGTGAAAAACAAGAAATCTTTTAAAAATTGTTCTTGATTAACACGGATGAAGAAATTTGTTTTTCAGGTGATTATTTGTCGATTAATTTCCCCTTTCATGGGGGGGGGGGACATAAAACAAAAACAAACAAAAAAAGAAAACGAAAATATAGAAAAATCTGTATAATGTATCCTTGACGAATGGAAAACATCATATTCCAAAAACCACATAAATTGATCAAGTAGTTTTATTTTTAAATAAGAAAACCAGCTTAACTACAAATGACGATCTCGCGGCGCCATTTTAAAAATAGTCTAAAGAAACCAGGGGGGGGGGACTCTAAATCGAAATTTTAGAAAGCCATTCTTAACATGGGGATAGAGGCATCGGGAAAATTCAAATTCGCTAAAAAAAATTTACTTCATCAGTTACGTGGTTTTTGGAATGCGATACTTTGTTCTCGTTACGAGTACGTAAAGATTTTATTATTAATATTGTTATTACTTATTTATTTCATATGTGTGGGGACTTCTGAACAAGCACCGATTATTATATCTTTATAGTAAAATGTAACTTTATAGATTTTTGTTTTTTAACTTTTGTTCATCCCCAAAAAAGTAATATTACAACTGAGACGTAAGAGGTTACTATGAACTAATGGCCAGATTTATAGGGAGTATCTTAAGTGGGGAGTTGTGCAGTAAGATATTTGTTCACATCACATTCAAATTTCTGGACGCTGATACAGCCGGGGAAACAAAAAAACAGGGAGGAAACTCCAAAGGCAAGTGGTCAAATAAAAGAAACTACTTTAGAAGAACGTTTTCTAGTATCTGGGGACCTGTTCAATGAAGGGGTGAAACTCTGCTGCTTGTCGGGTTAATCGGGGATATTTAAATCGTTTAGGGAGCACAGGTGCAGTAAGTTTATTGGAGCACATTCCCTGGAAGTACTTGTGAAACAAGCACAGGGATGGCATATTTGCAGCGATGGGACAGGGGCTGGAACCTGGTAGACAGTGCAGGATCTATTAGATTAAACTTTTTTTTTTTGCACTCTGTTTAAGAGGGAAAGGGTAGTGGTATGAGCATCAGCCCAGATGTGACAACAATACTCCTTGTATGAGCAAATAGATAAAGATATAGCAGGTATTTTTCTAGCCCGGTAGAGGGAGCCCATAGGTGATGAAGCTGAAATCTCTTTTTTAAGATGTAGGACTTAATTTTCCGGTCACAGGACATAGAAAGTAGAGATTTCAGTTTACACCGACTATGAAGTAAGGGTTCTTATTTAGAATTCAATCTAATAACAACTATATAAAAATTACAGAAAAATCTTTACATACGGAACGAAAATGTCATATTCAAAGATCAAGTAGTTTTACAATCATTTTTGAAATGATTTAAAGCCATTAACGTGAAATCGGTAGCATTACAAGGATGATCTGGTAAGTTTGACTTATTTTGGGCTTATCTGTCCATGTTTTTTTTTTGTTTGTTTGGGGTTTTTTTCAAGATGGCGTCGCGAGATAGTCCTTTTTTGCTTACTCATAAAATTTTATTTTTTAGTTAAAAATAAAACTACGTGATCAATTTATGTGATTTTTGGAATATAACAGCTTTGTTCCGTGATGGGTACGTACATCACAAAGATTTTTTCTGTATTTTCAGTATTTTTTTTTTTTTAATTAGCTTGAATTGTAAATAAAAACCGGAGCAAATGCTCATTGAAAAGAGCAGTATATTACCCCACCCCACCCCCGTTCCATGGGAAGTAATTCATAAATAAATTTAGTTCTATAAAGGACTGTTTGAATAACTCATCTCTTTTGCTTTTTTTCTTCTGTAAAAAAAAAAAAAAAAAAAAAAAAAAAACTATTTAAGACCAAAACTTAGATCTATCTAAAATGTTGGTATATTTTAGATAGACTAATTTTTGGTCTTAAATAGTTTTCTTGTCTTTTTATTATTATTATTATTATTATTATTATTATTATTATTATTATTATTATTATTATTCTTGTTTTGTTTTTATAGAGGAGTTACCACTTATCAAGGCCCGAATACCACTCGAGGCTAAGAGTTACGGTGGTAGAAACTAGGTAGAAATTGACTAAGTGGACGACGGACGGCTCAACAAGAATTTGTTTACATTATACTTGAAGACGACCATGTTGTAGTCAGCCGGAAAGCAGGCAATGCGGAACAGAACACAGTTCCATAGCCGGGCAGTCCGAGGAAAGAAGCTTTGTTCATGGAATTTGCGTTTAGATTTAGGCACCGATAGGGAGTGGGGGAAATTGTTGATAGTGGTTGTAGCTAGACGTGTGCTTTTCGTGGAAGTTTGACATAGAAGGGTGGGGGGCATAGGTTACAGTTGCGACGAGCACCTGCCATGAAAATAACGATAGAGCAAAAAAAAAATCTAATTTATTTTTAAAGTTTTGAAGATCGAATTTTGTTTCATTGTTTTAATCGACGGCGGCCATGTTGTCTTTATTGTTTTCTTTATTCTTACACCAAAAATATTTTTGAAGCATTTTTCAATTTTTATGACACAAAAAAAAAAAAAAAAAAAAAAAAACGGAGTTTTAACATTCTTGTGACAAAATAACAAATCTAATGGAATTTAATGAATTTCGCTGTAAAAAAAAAAAATTAATCCGTTTAAAATATACCAGTTATAATTCCCCATTCATTAATAAAAACCAATGTGTATTTTATTTTACGTTTCGTAATTTTTTAGATAAGGATTGATAATTCGTATTATTTGGATCCTTTTGAACTATTCTTCTCATTTTGAGTGTTATTTGCACAATATTTTGGCCGATATAACTTCTGACATTTTTCAGGTGTTGAAGTCGGGGAATCTTTCTGTCAAAATCACAATCTTTCTGTCGATCTCGGGAATCTGCACAAAATTTCAAACAGAGCCTTTTGTTTAATCCATGGGGGTAGCTGCATGCTTGCTCTCATTCCACCTTCCATGACTGGGTAGAAGTTCTAGTAATTCGCAGTGTGTGTGTGTGTGTGTCTGTGTGTGTGTGTGTGTGTGTGTGTGTGTGTGTGTGTGTGTGTGTGTGTGTGTGTCGCCCGCACTAAGGATTGAACCTTGAATCTCCAGAAGAGTTGGTTGGTTGTTTTTGTTTTACGGCATATCAACCCTTTCCAGGTTATTTAATGCCGAATCCAAAGATTTTGAAGAAAATTTTTTTTAATAGAGTATATTTGTTGTTTTCACGTCGGTTTCTATTTAACCCATAGTTGGGACCCTAATAGGTACTACCACTCCGGGTCAGAGTGGACCTGGGAGCAATGGTAATTAAGGGATGGCTCCACACTCCCCAAAGCCCACAAGCTGGGGCCTCACCACTGGACTGGATATAGTTTAAAGTCATATCCAGGACCCCCATTGAGGGACTTTTACCCTCTGCAGGGGCAGGGGGGGGGCAGTCGGCGTATTCTAATGCCCCACCGACAGGGCCATCCAGAAGAGTGTAACTTGCAACTGATTTTTACCAAATACTTTATCCACTACGGTCCTTGTAGACAGTTATGAAAATGACACTCAAGATGAGAATAGCAGTTCGAAGAATCTAAAGAATAAATGCATTTATTTGTATACAAATGAATATAAATTCATTCCGTCGCACAAAAGTTAGTGCATAAAAAACGTGCTTTTTTTTTTTTACTCGAACTAAATCATTTCAAGTGGAAAACGAAAGAGTAAATAGCAAGTCAGACAATTCCCACCCTCCATCAGAAAAAAAATCCGCCATTCTGAAAAAAAAAGTGAAGGGTTGATGCTTTTATTTTCGATAAGTCTTCAGAAATAATTTTTATATGAAAAATTAATTTATTGATGTAATTCTCTGATTTTATATGCAAACATTGGCGAAGCATAATTATATTTTTTCTCCATTTTTACGAAGGGTGTACACCAGTTTAATAATAAATGTAAAAAATAAAAAAAAGAATCATCAAGAAAAATTGGAATAAAAATGCAAATTTATAAAACGAAACAATTGGCGAACAATTAATTTGAAATACTGGAACAATTTCGTTTCGTTTAATTTGCGTTTTTGTATTGCATATTACTACAGTGCTCCCTTTTTTTTCTTCATCTTAAAAAGAAAATGAGATCAAGATGTTTTTGTATGTATTAACACCCTCAACTGAATCAAGATTCTACATTTTTAGGCGATGATTTTATTTTATTATTTTAGAATTTAGAATGGGTGATCAATTTCGTATATGAATCTTACGTAAAATCATCCATTATTTCTGGGTCATTCTTAAGGGTAGTTAACAATATTTTTTGTCCCTACCTTACGTTCGAGTAGCTGTCATTTAGGGTGAAGGTAGAGTTCGATTTAGGAATAGGTTAGAAGATTTAAAAGAATCCCTATTATTGAGATTCTTCGGACAACTGTTCTCCTCTTGAGTATTATTTTCACAGCATTTCGGTCGAAGTAGCTTCCGACGTTCTTGAGGTGTATCTTATACAAGTCAGGAATTATTTTCTCGAACTTGGGAATCTTTCTATCGAACTCGCGAATCTTCACGGGATTTGTATCTCTCTCTATCTATCTCTCTCTCTCTCTCTCTATCTCTCTCTCTCTCTCTCTCTCTATCTCTCTCTCTCTCTCTCTCTCTCTCTCTATCTCTCTCTCTCTCTCTATATATATATATATATATATATATATATATATATTAGTAAAAACCTGAAGAGTGCTCAATACTACAGAGCAAATATGTGTTTTATTTTTTTTTTTTTTTAATATTACCGTTTTATCTGTTTGG
Source organism: Euprymna scolopes (assembly GCF_053919585.1). Classification (NCBI taxonomy): domain Eukaryota; kingdom Metazoa; phylum Mollusca; class Cephalopoda; order Sepiida; family Sepiolidae; genus Euprymna; species Euprymna scolopes. The sequence goes on along the minus strand of NC_136511.1, from coordinate 40,683,280 downwards.
TTACATATGTTCCGGGTGTTAGACCATGTTTACGATCCAACAACCTCGCCAGACCTAACAGAAATGCTCTAGCTACAACCACTATCATTTCTGTAAGGTCTGACGATGCTGTTGGATCGTAAACATGATCCAACACCCGAAACATATGTAACCAAACAGATAAAACGGTAATATAAAAAATAAAATAAATAAATGATAAAACACACACACACACACACACACACACACACACACACACACACACACACACACACACACACACACACACACACACACACACACATATATATATATATATATATAGTAAGTTATAAAAAATATATATGGCAATTAAGCTTCACAGAATATTCCGCGTTTCATCCATGTTAGCTAACGTACTAGATAACATAAAAGTAACAAACTTTCTGGACGTCACGTTAAATTTAGATAAAAACACATATGAACCCTACTTAAAAGATAACGCTAATCCAATATATGTAAACCCACCAGTCCAACCACCCACCATCAATTATAAAACAGATTCCTAACTCGATCGGAAGTAGACTCAGCAATAACTCAAGCGATGAAAATGTATTTAACAGGTCAATCAATATCTACGAAACAGCCCTAAAAATAGTGGATACAAAAATATTGATATCAAATATAAGCAACAAAACACCAATAACTATAATAAAAATTAAAAATAGAAGAAAAAAGAAATATAATATGGTATACGCCGCCATACGATCAAATGTTAAAAATAAAACTTGGCAAGAAATTTATAGATCTCATCGAAAAGCACTTCCCCATAACCAATCCCTTACAAAAATTTTCAATAAAAATAACCTAAAGTTATTATACAGCTGCTGCGAAAAGTTAGAGATGATAATTAAAGCATAAAATAACAAAATATTAAATAAAAGCAATGAAAACAATAAGAAAATAAATAATAAAACAAGTGAACATCATATCAAAAATAAAACTAACACAAAGGGCACATATATAACTAGTAGAAATAATAATAATAATAATAATAATAATAATAACAACAACAACAAACCAACTCAAGACAACGACAACCATAGTAGAAATAAAAATAAAAATACTAATAACGAACAAAATAAATGCAACTGTAGACCCCGCACACTTTGCCCAGTTCAAAATAAATGTCTAACCAAAAGCATAGTTCACTAGGCCACAATATTTGCGAAAGAAAACCCGAATAACAAGAAATATTACGTAGGTATGACTTCCTTAGATTTCAAAATCCGATATTATTACTACAAAAGTACGTTCGAAAATAAACAACCCATGGAGTGATTCTGTTTTGCAGATCTGGGTTATTATAAGGCACTCAGTATGACCATTGTCAAAATTCACACTAGTTAACTTTATGGACATTGACGAAAACTCCTTCATGTGTAACAATCATCGAATTCGGAAACCAATCAATATAAACCCTAACCACTCATATGAAAGTTGCAAATTTTTTTTAATACAGGATGGTCGCTAGAAAAGTGGGAAATTTGTCAAACAACGATTTATTTTTAGAAAGAATAATTTTTACAAAGTTTTTCAAAGACAAATATTAGATTATACTCATAGATATTCAAAATATCGTCCGTGCGCTTAACTGCAACGTCTTAACCTAGAAACCCAAGCTCGACAACAAAAGATCCAATCAAAAAATAGCAATCACGCATTTTATTCATGATCTAAGCTGACCTTCAAATTTCCCGCTTTTCTAGCGACCACTCTGTAGAAAAATCATCACGCATACCAAAGAGAATGGAAATCGCCAGTGGCGTAGGGTAAGGGTTAGGGTCCCCCATATTTAACAATTTGAAGGCAACAACATTTTCTTTTCTTGACATTTTCAAGTTTGTAGGGTGTCGTTGAACGTTTTGATTAGTGAAGAGGAGGGGGCGCGTTGTATTTCACAAAATTCCAGACAAATGATTTTCACTTTTCCACTGAGTTCATTTATTTTGTCTAATTTATCGGTAAGCAGTTTAATCGCTACAAACATTTTGTCAGCTTTCTTATTTATACATACGTGATGGTGTTTATACGGGGATCGTCATCGCTGTCGTGTCTCTTTGCTGCGTTTCATAAACGGCCGTCGATCGTCTCATCTGTTTAGTCAAGACAAATAAAACTTTTTCATGCGGGAAAGAGTCAAGAGAGACGTTCGATGAGTTTTCTTCAAGGTTCTATTTGAAGAGAGTGGTCTTATGAAAAGAGAGACTAATGTTATCTTAATTTACTTCATAAAAATAAATTTCTAACTTAACAAATGAGTAACGCGGATGGACAGACATCGGTAACACTAGACTCAGATTATTCTACATTATTGTCGTGTCTCCTTCTCATGGCTTCCCAAGAGAGACTGACTAAACCTTAGTTTTTAAAAAAATATGACGTCATTTCTTACATCCTCATATCGTTTAAGGATTTTCCAAAAGGCTGACTTACTTTTCAGACAATACTTGATGCATTAAACATTGCAACTGTAATCGTTACGCTAGAGCCTACCATATGAGCACCAAGAATACACTATATTTGAAAATCTACTATCTCTTATTTGGGACTTCCTATTCCCAGTCACGACATCCAACCTATAAACATTGACTCTATTGATTTATCATGTTTGTTCATGAGGAAGACCATACTCCTTAAACTTAACTTTCTAACGTAGCAAAATGTTATGGTGTAAATGTTGGAAAGAATAACGAGAAGACTCTCTCTCCCTCTCTCCCTCCCTCTCTCTCCCTCTCTCCCTCCCTCTCTCTTCCTCTCTCTCTCTCTGTCTCTCTCTCTCAGTCATGGGTTCAGGCTGCTGGAAAGCAAGAACTTGGTACCTGGAAGTGACACCAGGAATAGTTCATTGTCAGAATCTGTAGGGGTGCCGACCCAACACAAAATGCACAGACATCGATGTAACATTCGCTGTCCGCAATGTATTTGTTTAAATTCATGTTGCGTATGGAAGTTAAGCCAAACAGTTTGAAGGACGTGATCTCAGGTAGGGTGTTATTTGTCATGACAGTCGTTATCATTAATACAGATGAACTTTGACATTAACGCTCAGAATTAAGTATCACAGTCACATTCGGAATTATACGTGTTATATAACGTCGATGATTTAATGCCAGTTCAACTCATTTGATAGTAAATACTAATGAATTAAATTTGTTATATTTGTAGAACATGTCTTGATTCCGTTGGAAACGCAAACATACATTTTTTTTTCTTTTTGTATTATCATTTTTTTTTATAAAAGACATGATCTAAATTTAACTTCGTATTATTTTGATTCTTCTGACTACTGCATACGAATACGGCATAATCACGATGACACACCCGTTCTCGCCAGATCACCGAAGTTAAGCAACAATGAGCCTGATCAGTAGCAGAAGGGTGACCATCCGAGAAGGCTAGGTGCTGTATGTACCGTGCTTAGTCGCAGAATTTTCCAGATAGGTACCTGGGACGCGTTTAACTCACTGGGGAAAATGCATCCCCGAATCAGGATGGAAAGCAACGGGAAACTACCGTCTTTACTTATATATTCAGTATTATTTATAATTAACTGACCCTATCGTGTTAAATTACATACTAGGTCTATTTAGTAATTGATTGTCCAAATTCCCGAGTTCGACAAGATACACCTGAAGAAGGTTGAAAGTGATACCGACCGAAATGTTGTGAAAATAACACTCAAAACAGTCTGAAGAATCCAAATAATACAAATAATCAATTCTTAACTCAAAAATTCAGAAATAGAAATTTAATTTGTTTCTTTTTTTTTTCTCCATACAGTCACCAACATGGATCTATTCCGCGTGGGCCTTTGCTTGCTTCTCGCCATAACCTATTCATCCGGGTGGTAAGTTGTTTTGACGTTTGCAATTATGTAGAAGTCATGAAACATTATTTTCTCTTGCAAATCAATGTCCCTGCCAAGCGATTGGTTCACACACTAACCAATCAGCTTGCAGGACGCATTGATTCTCTAAGAGAGGATTTCCCAAGTGGGCTCCATCGACCCCTGGGTCTGCATGAGTGAGGCTGAAGGGCCCCGGAAGCCCTTTCTTGAAGAGGACCACATGCTTTACATGGAAAAATTAAATGGCTGCAGACACTTACTTACTGATCTTTTTTTACAGGAAGTAGATTTTTTTTTTTTAGATAGAGAATTGCATCAGTAGTGAGATATCTTCTGGAGCGGTAGATATGATGCATAAGTGCGGAGAGTTTCAGGATGGTTCATAAAAAAGTAAAAAAAAAATAAATTAACAAAAAAAAAACTGCAACAATTTTTGATTAATCAAAAACAAAAAAATTGTTATAAAAAAATTATCATCAGTTAATGTTAAAATTTGAAATGAATATTTTTGATATTTATTTTAGAAATTATCTTGTTAGTGCTCCGTGAAAATCCTTTGCACTGCTCAGGGGTTCCATGGTGTCCTTAAGTTTGGAAAACCCTGCCCTAATAAATTTTAAATACATCATATCTTACACGAGGCATGTCAAACACGCGAACAGTGGGCCACATGCGGTACATATCAAGCTCAACAAATTGCTTTGGAACTTATATAGAATATGAAGGAAATTAAAAAAAAACGATAATATAAAAATATATACTAATGTATATAGACTTGTTTGTTCAATATGGATATTACATCAATTAGGGGTGTAGGATACCTATCATCTCTCTTTTTCTAACGAGAAGCATTAAACTTCGAAATACCATGGTATAAATAATTTACTTATCCTAAACGCCTAATTGATGGAACATCCATACTGTATAAATGAATGAATCTATATACATTAGTATATTTTTATATTGTCATTTTTTTTTACCCTTCATATTGTATGTATGTATATATGTATGTATGTATGTATGTATGTGTGTATGTATGTATGTTATGTATGACATTCACTCGAGGTGAGTTGAACCAGCTTACTACAAAGGAGGAAGTTTCAAGGGAATATTAAATTCATAATCAGTCCTCAGTCGCCTGTAATATTTGGTGCATTATTGGTCAGGAAGCCAGTATCTTCAAAAAGCCTGATCTGGTAACACCTGATGCCCTAACAGATATTACTACCCTAGGACAAAGTGGACCTGGGCGCAATGGTAACTAAGAAGTAACTCTCTCTACATTCTCCACAGTCTCCAAATAAAGTCATAGCCAGAACCTATCCATTCACGTGAAATCACTTTTTTCTTCACTTTTTGTTATCAAGTAAGATCTTTGACTTACTTGCAGTCTCATCAAATACTTTTGTATGCAAAATTCGATCCCGCATTTTTCTAATTCCTACCCTCTGATGAGAAGGAAAGTATTTCTTCGAAACTCTGCGGATTAAGGACTATCCACTTATCAAGTGTTTCCTTTTCAGATTAAATATCTTTTTTTAACTCTTTTTCAAAGTGTTTTTTTAACATGTTTTATTAACTATTTGCTCTTATATATATATATATATATGTAAAATCAAAATGTAAAAAATTAAGCAAATTTAATGTATGCATGTATGTTGGGGCTTGTGTAGAATTAACCAGTTTAGTCGACTAACTCCTCAAGTTAAATTAAACAATTTTTTTTCCTCAAAGCAACTATTTTTACTGGCTAAAAATCAAATCGAATTAGTTCGCAGACAAGCTCACAATGTGTGTGTGTGTGTGTGTGTGTGTGTGCTAGAAATATTTCAGCCTAAATGCTACCGAATTATGCACAATGTAGAAAATACACATAAATAGAACTGTGTAAGAGTTAAATAAAACTAATCTTTCAATAAGAAACCATAAAAAATGGAGAAGTAATTAATTAAAGTCCCCTTTTCAAAGGAATATGCAAATTAGTTCACTTTGATGAAGTCACTCGCATATCCATGACTGAGTATATTATGAAGTTCGTTTTAATAATTATTAAGTAGAAAAAAATAGGTTTTTAAATTTTAATATCAGTGCGACAAAAACCTCAACTTTATATGTTTATAGATTTATTGTTTACATATATATATGTGTATATATATCTATTTATGTATATAAATGCATGTATATAAATATGTGTATATGTACATTTTTTTTTAACTCGGGGTAAAGCATCTTACTGGATGCTAGACATTTACTTGTTTTCTCATACATTTCAACCAATAGACCTTTTTAAGATTCTGATCGTCCATTTAAGTGCAATTTTTTGAGTTTTTTTGCACTTGGTTCACCGGGTATATTTGCCAGGTAGGTTTTTGTTTTTTTTAATTCTTTCTATAATAACTAGAATGATAGAGATCTTAAGATTCCAGTTTCTTTTCAATGTCGTGCATAAGATTTTGGTAGTTTTCCCTCTCAGCTCTGTTTAACCCGGCATCATTGGGTACACTACCTTCTACTTAGGTTGCTTCTTTCTCTTTCTTACCCTATATCACTATGTCATATGGGAACATGTTTATCAGAAAAAACAGTTGGAAATAAGTTATACAGTTGGAAATAAGTTATACACCATCATATAAGTTATACATCATCATAAGTTATACATATGGAACATGTTTACCAGAAAAAACAGTCATATGTCATATGGGAACATGTTTACCAGAAAAAACAGTTGGAAATAAGTTATACAGTTGGAAATAAGTTATACACCATCATATAAGTTATACATCATCATAAGTTATACACCATCATATAAGTTATACACCATCATAAGTGATACATATGGAACATGTTTACCAGAAAAAACAGTTTGAAATAAGTTATACAGTTGGAAATAAGTTATGCACCATCATATAAGTTATACATCATCATAAGTTATACACCATCATAAGTTATACACCATCATATAAGCTATACATCATTATAAACACCTATATCACTATGTCATATGGGAACATGTTTACCAGAAAAACAGTTGGAAATAAGTTACAGCTCCGTTTTCAAAATACAAAGCTGTAGAAATTGTATAATCGTGGTGGATGGTGTACAACTTATTTCCAACTGTTTTTTCTGGTAAACATGTTCCCATGATTTGCTGCTGCATTCGATATTCAACTTTTTACAGATGATCCAGTAGAGATGATTACACGCTCCATTGTGTCGCATTGTATTGTTGCCCTTCCCCTTTGTAGAACATTACATTGATGTCAGGTGATCAACACTGTCTACTTCTGTGTGTCAGAACAATCACTTGTTGCCATTGATAACACCACACTTCTTTAAAACATTGGTCATCAAGCCTTGATTTTGGGCGGCTATTATAATCCTCTCCTGGTCATAGTGAAGCGATCCTCGTTTTAGTCTTCCTTATCTAAATGGTTCTGGGTGAATTAATCACTTTACAGCAGAACCTTATAACTGAATTTCAGGTGACTCACACTCTCTACTTCTGTGTGGAAGGACCTACACTTGTTGTCATTGCTGATACCACTCTTCTTCTTCAAAGCATTGGTTATCAAACCTTAATTTGAGCAGCTATTGTAATCCTCACCTGTGGAGCGATTCTCATTTTACACAGTCTATAGAACCTTCCTTATCTATATAGCCTTCCTTATCTATATAGCCTTCCTTATCTATATAACCTTCCTTATCTATAGAGCCTTCCTTATCTATATAGCCTTCCTTATCTATATAGCCTTCCTTATCTATATAACTTTCCTTATCTATAGAGCCTTCCTTATCTATATAGCCTTCCTTATCTATATAGCCTTCCTTATCTATAGAGCCTTCCTTATCTATAGAGCCTTCCTTATCTATAGAGCCTTCCTTATCTATATAGCCTTCCTTATCTATATAGCCTTCCTTATCTATATAACCTTCCTTATCTATAGAGCCTTCCTTATCTATAGAGCCTTCCTTATCTATATAGCCTTCCTTATCTATATAGCCTTCCTTCTCTATATAGCCTTCCTTCTCTATATAGCCTTCCTTATCTATAGAGCCTTCCTTATCTATAGAGCCTTCCTTATCTATATAGCCTTCCTTATCTATATAGCCTTCCTTATCTATATAACCTTCCTTATCTATAGAGCCTTCCTTATCTATATAACCTTCCTTATCTATAGAGCCTTCCTTATCTATAGAGCCTTCCTTATCTATATAGCCTTCCTTATCTATATAGCCTTCCTTATCTATATAACCTTCCTTATCTATAGAGCCTTCCTTATCTATATAGCCTTCCTTATCTATATAGCCTTCCTTATCTATAGAGCCTTCCTTATCTATAGAGCCTTCCTTATCTATAGAGCCTTCCTTATCTATATAGCCTTCCTTATCTATATAGCCTTCCTTATCTATATAACCTTCCTTATCTATAGAGCCTTCCTTATCTATAGAGCCTTCCTTATCTATATAGCCTTCCTTATCTATATAGCCTTCCTTCTCTATATAGCCTTCCTTCTCTATATAGCCTTCCTTATCTATAGAGCCTTCCTTATCTATAGAGCCTTCCTTATCTATATAGCCTTCCTTATCTATATAGCCTTCCTTATCTATATAGCCTTCCTTATCTATATAACCTTCCTTATCTATAGAGCCTTCCTTATCTATATAACCTTCCTTATCTATAGAGCCTTCCTTATCTATAGAGCCTTCCTTATCTATATAGCCTTCCTTATCTATATAGCCTTCCTTATCTATATAGCATTCCTTATCTATATAGCATTCCTTATCTATATAGCCTTCCTTATCTATATAGCCTTGCTTATCTATATAACCTTCCTTATCTATAGAGCCTTCCTTATCTATAGAGCCTTCCTTATCTATAAAGCCTTCCTTATCTATATAGCCTTCCTTATCTATATAGCCTTCCTTATCTATATAGCCTTCCTTATCTATATAACCTTCCTTATCTATAGAGCCTTCCTTATCTATATAGCCTTCCTTATCTATATAGCCTTCCTTATCTATATAACCTTCCTTATCTATATAGCCTTCCTTATCTATATAGCCTTCCTTATCTATATAGCCTTCCTTATCTATAGAGCCTTCCTTATCTATATAGCCTTCCTTATCTATAGAGCCTTCCTTATCTATATAGCCTTCCTTATCTATATAGCCTTCCTTATCTATATAGCCTTCCTTATCTATATAACCTTCCTTATCTATAGAGCCTTCCTTATCTATATAGCCTTCCTTATCTATATAACCTTCCTTATCTATAGAGCCTTCCTTATCTATATAGCCTTCCTTATCTATATAGCCTTCCTTATCTATAGAGCCTTCCTTATCTATAGAGCCTTCCTTATCTATAGAGCCTTCCTTATCTATATAGCCTTCCTTATCTATATAGCCTTCCTTATCTATATAACCTTCCTTATCTATAGAGCCTTCCTTATCTATAGAGCCTTCCTTATCTATATAGCCTTCCTTATCTATATAGCCTTCCTTCTCTATATAGCCTTCCTTCTCTATATAGCCTTCCTTATCTATAGAGCCTTCCTTATCTATAGAGCCTTCCTTATCTATATAGCCTTCCTTATCTATATAGCCTTCCTTATCTATATAACCTTCCTTATCTATAGAGCCTTCCTTATCTATATAACCTTCCTTATCTATAGAGCCTTCCTTATCTATAGAGCCTTCCTTATCTATATAGCCTTCCTTATCTATAGAGCCTTCCTTATCTATATAGCATTCCTTATCTATATAGCATTCCTTATCTATATAGCCTTCCTTATCTATATAGCCTTCCTTATCTATATAACCTTCCTTATCTATAGAGCCTTCCTTATCTATAGAGCCTTCCTTATCTATAGAGCCTTCCTTATCTATAGAGCCTTCCTTATCTATATAGCCTTCCTTATCTATATAGCCTTCCTTATCTATATAACCTTCCTTATCTATAGAGCCTTCCTTATCTATATAGCCTTCCTTATCTATAGAGCCTTCCTTATCTATATAACCTTCCTTATCTATATAGCCTTCCTTATCTATATAGCCTTCCTTATCTATAGAGCCTTCCTTATCTATAGAGCCTTCCTTATCTATATAGCCTTCCTTATCTATAGAGCCTTCCTTATCTATATAGCCTTCCTTATCTATATAGCCTTCCTTATCTATATAGCCTTCCTTATCTATATAACCTTCCTTATCTATAGAGCCTTCCTTATCTATAGAGCCTTCCTTATCTATAGAGCCTTCCTTATCTATATAGGCTTCCTTATCTATATAGCCTTCCTTATCTATATAGCCTTCCTTATCTATATAGCCTTCCTTATCTATAGAGCCTTCCTTATCTATAGAGCCTTCCTTATCTATAGAGCCTTCCTTATCTATATAACCTTCCTTATCTATAGAGCCTTCCTTATCTATAGAGCCTTCCTTATCTATATAGCCTTCCTTATCTATATAGCCTTCCTTATCTATATAACCTTCCTTATCTATAGAGCCTTCCTTATCTATAGAGCCTTCCTTATCTATAGAGCCTTCCTTATCTATATAGCCTTCCTTATCTATATAGCCTTCCTTATCTATATAACCTTCCTTATCTCTAGAGCCTTCCTTATCTATAGAGCCTTCCTTATCTATATAGCCTTCCTTATCTATATAGCCTTCCTTATCTATATAACCTTCCTTATCTATATAGCCTTCCTTATCTATATAACCTTCCTTATCTATAGAGCCTTCCTTATCTATATAGCCTTCCTTATCTATATAGCCTTCCTTCTCTATAGAGCCTTCCTTATCTATATAGCCTTCCTTATCTATATAGCCTTCCTTATCTATAGAGCCTTCCTTATCTATATAGCCTTCCTTATCTATATAGCCTTCCTTATCTATATAGCCTTCCTTATCTATATAACCTTCCTTATCTATAGAGCCTTCCTTATCTATATAACCTTCCTTATCTATAGAGCCTTCCTTATCTATAGAGCCTTCCTTATCTATATAGCCTTCCTTATCTATATAGCCTTCCTTATCTATATAGCATTCCTTATCTATATAGCATTCCTTATCTATATAGCCTTCCTTATCTATATAGCCTTGCTTATCTATATAACCTTCCTTATCTATAGAGCCTTCCTTATCTATAGAGCCTTCCTTATCTATAAAGCCTTCCTTATCTATATAGCCTTCCTTATCTATATAGCCTTCCTTATCTATATAGCCTTCCTTATCTATATAACCTTCCTTATCTATAGAGCCTTCCTTATCTATATAGCCTTCCTTATCTATATAGCCTTCCTTATCTATATAACCTTCCTTATCTATATAGCCTTCCTTATCTATATAGCCTTCCTTATCTATATAGCCTTCCTTATCTATAGAGCCTTCCTTATCTATATAGCCTTCCTTATCTATAGAGCCTTCCTTATCTATATAGCCTTCCTTATCTATATAGCCTTCCTTATCTATATAGCCTTCCTTATCTATATAACCTTCCTTATCTATAGAGCCTTCCTTATCTATATAGCCTTCCTTATCTATATAACCTTCCTTATCTATAGAGCCTTCCTTATCTATATAGCCTTCCTTATCTATATAGCCTTCCTTATCTATAGAGCCTTCCTTATCTATAGAGCCTTCCTTATCTATAGAGCCTTCCTTATCTATATAGCCTTCCTTATCTATATAGCCTTCCTTATCTATATAACCTTCCTTATCTATAGAGCCTTCCTTATCTATAGAGCCTTCCTTATCTATATAGCCTTCCTTATCTATATAGCCTTCCTTCTCTATATAGCCTTCCTTCTCTATATAGCCTTCCTTATCTATAGAGCCTTCCTTATCTATAGAGCCTTCCTTATCTATATAGCCTTCCTTATCTATATAGCCTTCCTTATCTATATAACCTTCCTTATCTATAGAGCCTTCCTTATCTATATAACCTTCCTTATCTATAGAGCCTTCCTTATCTATAGAGCCTTCCTTATCTATATAGCCTTCCTTATCTATAGAGCCTTCCTTATCTATATAGCATTCCTTATCTATATAGCATTCCTTATCTATATAGCCTTCCTTATCTATATAGCCTTCCTTATCTATATAACCTTCCTTATCTATAGAGCCTTCCTTATCTATAGAGCCTTCCTTATCTATAGAGCCTTCCTTATCTATAGAGCCTTCCTTATCTATATAGCCTTCCTTATCTATATAGCCTTCCTTATCTATATAACCTTCCTTATCTATAGAGCCTTCCTTATCTATATAGCCTTCCTTATCTATAGAGCCTTCCTTATCTATATAACCTTCCTTATCTATATAGCCTTCCTTATCTATATAGCCTTCCTTATCTATAGAGCCTTCCTTATCTATAGAGCCTTCCTTATCTATATAGCCTTCCTTATCTATAGAGCCTTCCTTATCTATATAGCCTTCCTTATCTATATAGCCTTCCTTATCTATATAACCTTCCTTATCTATAGAGCCTTCCTTATCTATAGAGCCTTCCTTATCTATAGAGCCTTCCTTATCTATATAGGCTTCCTTATCTATATAGCCTTCCTTATCTATATAGCCTTCCTTATCTATATAGCCTTCCTTATCTATAGAGCCTTCCTTATCTATAGAGCCTTCCTTATCTATAGAGCCTTCCTTATCTATATAACCTTCCTTATCTATAGAGCCTTCCTTATCTATAGAGCCTTCCTTATCTATATAGCCTTCCTTATCTATATAGCCTTCCTTATCTATATAACCTTCCTTATCTATAGAGCCTTCCTTATCTATAGAGCCTTCCTTATCTATAGAGCCTTCCTTATCTATATAGCCTTCCTTATCTATATAGCCTTCCTTATCTATATAGCCTTCCTTATCTATATAACCTTCCTTATCTCTAGAGCCTTCCTTATCTATAGAGCCTTCCTTATCTATATAGCCTTCCTTATCTATATAGCCTTCCTTATCTATATAACCTTCCTTATCTATATAGCCTTCCTTATCTATATAACCTTCCTTATCTATAGAGCCTTCCTTATCTATATAGCCTTCCTTATCTATATAGCCTTCCTTATCTATAGAGCCTTCCTTATCTATATAGCCTTCCTTATCTATATAGCCTTCCTTATCTATAGAGCCTTCCTTATCTATATAGCCTTCCTTATCTATATAGCCTTCCTTATCTATAGAGCCTTCCTTATCTATATAGCCTTCCTTATCTATATAACCTTCCTTATCTATATAGCCTTCCTTATCTATATAGCCTTCCTTATCTATATAGCCTTCCTTATCTATATAGCCTTCCTTATCTATAGAGCCTTCCTTATCTATAGAGCCTTCCTTATCTATATAGCCTTCCTTATCTATATAGCCTTCCTTATCTATAGAGCCTTCCTTATCTATAGAGCCTTCCTTATCTATATAGCCTTCCTTATCTATAGAGCCTTCCTTATCTATAGAGCCTTCCTTATCTATAGAGCCTTCCTTATCTATAGAGCCTTCCTTATCTATATAGCCTTCCTTATCTATATAGCCTTCCTTATCTATATAGCCTTCCTTATCTATATAACCTTCCTTATCTATAGAGCCTTCCTTATCTATATAGCCTTCCTTATCTATATAGCCTTCCTTATCTATAGAGCCTTCCTTATCTATATAACCTTCCTTATCTATATAACCTTCCTTATCTATATAGCCTTCCTTATCTATATAGCCTTCCTTATCTATATAGCCTTCCTTATCTATAGAGCCTTCCTTATCTATAGAGCCTTCCTTATCTATATAGCCTTCCTTATCTATATAGCCTTCCTTATCTATATAACCTTCCTTATCTATAGAGCCTTCCTTATCTATAGAGCCTTCCTTATCTATATAGGCTTCCTTATCTATATAGCCTTCCTTATCTATATAGCCTTCCTTATCTATATAGCCTTCCTTATCTATAGACCCTTCCTTATCTATAGAGCCTTCCTTATCTATAGAGCCTTCCTTATCTATATAACCTTCCTTATCTATAGAGCCTTCCTTATCTATAGAGCTTTCCTTATCTATATAGCCTTCCTTATCTTTATAGCCTTCCTTATCTATATAA
>NC_136511.1:40549328-40656828 GCF_053919585.1 Euprymna scolopes | reverse complement strand
TTTACAAAGCCACCACTCTGCTATGCATGAAGTATTGTTGTCACATCTGGGCTGGTGTATCTACAACTAGTCTTTCCCTCTTGTATATGGTCCTAAAAAAGGGGTCTCAAATTGAATAGGTCGTGCACTAGCAGCTAAGCACCAATCTGTCTCATCGCTGCAATGTTGCATCTCTGAGTCTGTTTTACAAATATGCTCTAATGAGTGCTCTGATGAACACATAGCACTTTTGCCCCCACAAGGTACATACTCTCGACCAATCCGACAAGCAGCAGAATTCCACTTCTTCATTGTTGAGGTCCCCAGATGCTGAAAAACCTACTCTAATAGTTTTCCCTTCGGACTGCTTGACTTTGGAATTCCGTCCATTTCCTGCTTCCCTGACTGTACTAAACTGCATAAGTTTAAATATAATGTGAACAAACATCTCAACCTCATATACTTGGAAATGCCTATTACAAACGACAGACCTTTGATGGGAAATATATCGTGTGTGCAGTCTGATCTGAAAACCATAATTTTCTTTCCACTCAAAAACATAACGTCATTCTTCATTCTCTCTCTGCTTTGTTTACGGCATTTGATCTCTGCCCCAGGAACGATTCTGTTTTACAGATCTGGGTTACCATACACTCATTGGGACCCTTGTCAAAATTCACACCAGCTAATTAATCGCCACTGACGTAAGACCTCTTATACGTAACAATAGGTCAATTTATGGATCAAAAATAAAAAAAACATTTTTATTGGGGAGGGGATCGAATTCATTTTCTTTTTTTTCCAATTAAATTATATTTTTTCATGTATTAAATAAACAATTATCATTTCAGTTGCTATGGTTCATCTCGGTCCTTTGATAGTTCAAGTGGAAAAACCCTGCGGCACCCAAAAGTATTTGAACGTTGTCTTCAGTCGAAAGATAGACGACAAGTTCGCCAAATATCCACCACAGCCATTTTCTAAATCAGTGAGTGCTCTTTGCTCAAGTGTTCTGTTTTTTTTTTTTTTGGTAGTCACCACTTATCAAGGCCCAAAAGCCACTCGAGGATAAAGGTTAATGAATGTAAGGTGGTAGTGTAGTAATCGTTAATAGTGTAAATTGGATAGAATTTGATTATTTATGGGGATGGCTCAACAAGAACTTGTTTACACTGGACTTGAAGGTTACCATGTTGTATTCAACTGGGAAGCAGAACAATGGAACAGTGTTCCACAGGCAGGCAGTTCTGGGAAAGAAGCTTTGTTCATGGAATCTACATTTAGATTCAGGTACAGATAGCATGTGGAGGAAATCGTTTTTAGTGGTTGCAGCTAGTCGAGTGCTTTTTGTAAAAGTTTGGCAAGAAGTTTGATCCATGGGAACGTTCAATAAGTAACGCCCCTAAACCGCCTCCAGTTGTCTGATCTAGCTGAGATTTTTCATGAGCAATGATTTATATCTCTATGCATTATATGGCAAATTACAGCTCTGAACTAGTTTCTGATTTACAGGTGTTTGAACTGAGTCAGGTATAAAATGGAGTTAGATGTCGTGCAGTGATCCAGTTTTTATATTTGAAAGGACACACCACAGGAGACTTGATGAAATGAAACAAACGTACAGTTATGATGCCCTATTATATGACTGTGTAAAACGCTTCTATGATGAATTCAAACATGGCCGAATCTGGGGAAACAGCTCCCAGACCTGATCCCCACCCCTTCTGCTTTTGAAGAGGCTTATATTTTGAAAGATCGATGCATAACTATTTGCCAAATAGCCTAAGAGGTTAAGATTAGTGCAAGGTTCATGGAAACTATCCTCCATGAAAATTTGCATATGCGTAAGGTATCTATCAGATGGATTCCATTGTTTTGGACACCTTTCTGAAGTGAGAACGCATTGAGTGCTTAAGGATGAATTTGAAGATGTGCCAAGAAGATGAGTCAAAGTTTTGTAAAAGATTGATTGCACAACATGAAACCTGGGTCTATCACTGATCCAGAGACCAAAACCTAATGAATGCAATGGAAGCACTCGGACTCACTACCTCCTCCTGGCAAGGTCTTGTTCAGTCTTCTGGAACTAAGATGGAATAATGACACATTTCCTGGCAAAGGGTACCACAATTACAGGAGTCTATTATGCTTCACTTTTGTGGAAATTCAAAGAATCTATAAAAATCAAGAGGTAGGGTAAGATAAACAAAGTTATCCTTCTCCTGAAAGATAACACTCCGGTTCACAATGTGCATGTCGCTAGATGAGAGGCATAAGGTTTTTGCAGTTCTTGCAGAGAGGTGTCCACGTGCTCGTATATACAGCACCTGGTATACCCAAATCGTCACCCATCTGATACTGTCCAGGTTCACTGTTGCTTAACTTTGATGATTTAACGGGAGCATCTACAACTTGCCACAAAGCCAATTTTCATATCACTTAGGCTCCAACTGTTGACCTCCCTCGCCCCAGTTAGAAAAAAAGTTTGCATATAATAAGTATATTATAATTTCTATTTATATATAAAAACACACTTTGTGTGTGTGTGTGTGTGTGTGTGTGTGTGTATGTTCATGCGTGTTCATTCCATATGGACTTCGAAATGGTTGGGCTGATCTTTTAAAATTTCACACAAATGTACTTGTTGTATCTGGGCATGTTCTTAGATAGGTTTTGTATTAGAATGACTCTGATAAGTATCAAAAACTGATAATCGAAAAAATTCCATTAAAGAAGGAAGCCCGATTTTGATCAAAGTTAACACCCTTATACAGCATAACATCATAAGTGCATTTGAAAAGTTTTATCACCGCACAAGCAGAGAGGCCCAGCGTACCAAATCAGCAGCAGGTTCTTTGATAAGAAAGAGACGCGTTTGAAAGGAATGCTTTTGTTTAGAGCACAATTGAACCATGATACTTGACTTTTGCATTTTTAACTTTAATTCAAGCCATTATATACAAATAATTTTATAAAGTCAACGGTAAATTTTTACAATGCAATGTAAACTACAATGTATGGTGGAGTAATTCTGTATGGGGTTGGAATGTGAAGCTGTCTCCCGGAACACTGCTATGAGTCCCTGACTAGAGTAGGCAATCAATCGATTTGATTAAAAAATGATTGATTTCATTGATTTCATAAAATTATGGAGGTGTGGAACATTTGTTGATCATCATTCAATCTCGGGAAACGTCGGGTCTATCTGCTAGTATGTTATAATATTCTTTCAATATTTTAAATTGATTTTCTTTTTTTCAGCTGAAGATCGATTACCAATTAGGGACATCCGGAAATTTTTATTCTACTACCAAGTTCTTACAATTTTTTGGGACGTTTACTCTAGAACAGTTCATCAACGAATTAGCCTGTAACAATATAACCGTCCAAGACAAATGGTTTTACATGGTGTTCAGAAACAGGTGAGGAATTTTTTAACAATCTTATTTAAAAAAGAACATAACAAAATTATGAACATTAAATACGCTGTAGATGAGATATTCAATTTATGCATATTTCGTATATAGTCAATTTTTATCACTTCTTATATATTATAAAGTTGTGATTTCAAAAATATATCCATATGACTTGGGGGCATCAACTTGAATCGAAACCGAAACCAAATCTTATGAAGAAAAATAAAAAAACTATATATATATATATATATATATATATATATATATATATATATATATTTATGTGTGTGTGTGTGTGTTTTATTTTTTTATTACAATTTTATCTGTTTGTCTACATATGTTTCAATGAAACTGTAATAAAAAAAATTAAACACATATTTGCTCTGCAATAATATTGAGCACTCTCTTCAAGTTTTTACTAATTACTAGTTTTACCATATATATATATATATATATATATATATATATATATATATATATATATACACACACATACACAGGATGACTCCAAAAAAACGGGCCCCAACTCTAATTAGGCCCTGTTTCTTAGTGTTTTGTTCTATTTAAATGAAACTTTGGCCATAACTAGTTTATTATATTCAAAACATCACATCAAAACACTAGGGTCTTTGGCTTTTTTTTCTTATTTTTCTCCGTTCTACAGCATATGTTCAAGATGGCCTCTTTTGTTTTTGTTTTTTTGGGTCACCCTGTATATATATATATATATATATATATATATATATATATATATATATATATATATATATATATATATATATATATATATAAACTTGAGTTCCTTCAGCTATAATCGAAACCAAAACTTATGAAGAATTCTTGGTAAAATTATTTATTACAAGAAATGGAAGTCCATAACAATTAAACGGCAGTCACTCGGATCTAAGCATAACACACAAAATAAATAGCACACACGCTATCGTATTAATATATAGATTAATAATAATTAAATCTTGTCAACTCTATATTGACCCAAGCCAACCACAACAACAACAAAAGTAAAAACTTGTTTTAAAAAAAAAAAGAGACGGAACCGACTTTTGTGCGTGTTTTTTTTTTTTTAGTAGAATGCATACGCCATTCACAGAACTCACATATCTAATTCATACATACCCTCTCTCACTGGCAAAGCAGCACACGAATACACATGCATATCTTCAAATACAATTTACGCACATGTAAACGCACACAGCAACACCCAAAATGAACACATGTACTCAATTGCTCCTTACAGTCGAACCACTTTTCTTTCACCAGAACGTTCTTGGTCTATTGGAACTCTGACCCATTGCTAAACACTTTTTTTTCAACTCGTTAAAAGTTGGATAAACTAAATTAAGATATATTTTTTGCCCATGTCTCTGATAGTAGCCCCCTATAACAAAGTGGCAATATGCCTTGTTTGGGGTGAAAATGTAATTTAAAAAAAAAAGTGTTTTTTAGGGAGTCATTTTTTTTCTTTCTTTCATTCTTTTTTTTTACTTTAAACAAGGCATATTGCCGTTTAGAGCATAAGGGGCTACTATGTGGAATCGAGTCTAACAAGGCACTGTGGGGAGTTGAGCAGCGAGATGTTTGCTTACATTATATTTAAACATCTGCAGGGTAATATGATTAAAAAGTCTATAAAAGCACTGTTGATCTCGCTGGTCAGATGATTGCTGTCATTTTGGTTGAATTCATGGCGCCAAAGCCAGCTCAACCACCAAAATCAGATACACAACCAAATCTACATGCGTCAGCAAGCTCACAGAGGCATCATAAATAAATTAGGTAGATTCAGATTTTTCAATGGACATTTCTAATTATCGAAACAATTGTATACTGATGGCTAGGGCTATGACAACAGCATATTCTTTTCATTGTTTTGACTCTCGAATATATATCCGACACAGTTAGACACAATCAACCGAGAACCACATCACTCTATATAAAAGCATATAAGATATCAACGGATACACACTCGAGAGTCAAAACAATGAAAAGAATATGCTGTTGTCCTAGCCCTACTGATGACGAATAAATGTTTTTCTTCATCCCTTTTTTTTTTTCTTGTTTTTCTTTCTTTTTTTTTAGTTTCAGTGTGGAATACCGTGTCCAGGAAATGACTTCTTACCTAAGCAAGAAGAAATCCCGATGCCCACCAGACGATTCCAATATTGAAAAACTATGCACCACTAAATGTGAGTTGCCTCCCTTTACATAGAACTAGCATGGTTACTCGGCGTTGCCTGAGCCCATAAAAAAAATATATATATATGTTAAATAGTGTTAAGTTTCCCACCTCCCATTAAAAGAAATTTTTTTTTATGTAAGGAATGAAAAAATAAAACTTATGAGGCCTTCAGAGCACTACTGAAAGCACCAAATAAAATTAAGGATGCCTCCAAAGAACTATTAACACTAAGTTTCTGCCTGTCTTTCTTTGTAAAGAAATAACATCAGTTAAGAAAAGATAAATGATACCCAGAGTCAGCAGTCTTTCAATTTGAAAATGTCCCTACTACTATATAAACAGACTTTGTCTGTGTGTGAGTTCGTTTCCTATGGACTCGAAAACAGCTGGACCGATTTTTATGAAATTTCACACCAAGGCACTTTATGTGCCTGGCATTGTTCTTAGATAGGTTTTGTATCGGAATACATTCGGTAATTATCAATAATCGATAATCAAAAAAATCCGATGAAAGAAGGAACAGGCAGTTTTGACCAAAGTTAACACCTTACACAGCCTAACATCACAAGTGCATTTGAGAAGTTTTATGACCACACAAGCCGAAAGGCCTGACATATAAAATCAACAGTAGGTTTTTGATATGACAAGGGAGTATTCGAAATGAATGTTTCTGCTTAAAGCGCAACTAAACTATGATAATTGACTCTTTCATTTTAAACCTTAATTCAAGCCATTATCACCACACAACCAGTAAGGCTATGCATATAAAATCAACAGTAGGTTCTTTAGTATGACTTTTGACGTGTTCGAAATGAATATTTCTGATTAGAGCACAACTGAAGCATGATACTTGACTTTTGCACTTTAAACTTTAATGCAAACCATAATATATAAAAATAATTTGATAAAATCAACAGTACGTTCTCTACAGTGCAATATAGACTACAATGTATTGTGAAATAAGTCACTGTGGGGAGGCATGTGAAACTTACTACCAATGCACCACGATGGCTCCCTGGCAATCAGCTGATTTGATTGAGAAATGGACGATTTCACTGATATCGATGACAGTAAAAAATATGGAAGTGTGAAACATTCATTTGATCATCATTCGATCCCGGGCAACGTCGGGTCACCCTGCTAATACATAATAATCTTAAAGGTCATGTTTAATTCTTGATAACATTTAATAGAATGAATCTTATGTCCTAAATTTAAAAAAAAATCCCAACTTTGTAGAGGTTTGTTGTGTATTTTTGAAGTTTTAGCTGGACATGCAAGCATACAAACAGGCAGACAACTGCCCTTTATATAATAAAAAAGGAGGCTATTTTGCCCGTCGATTTACAACATAAATTGAGTGATTGGCTTCATTTTTTTAATGTTGTACCATTGTAGAGAATTCTTCCAATTACAGACACAGATCCAAGAAGTCAAATTTAAGAATAGATTTGAATATTTAGACAAGATGGAAACAGAAGGCGGACCAGAAAATCTAAAACTTAAAGATAAAAAAGAAATAATAATAATAATAATAATAATAATAATAGTAGCACGTTTCTGAATTTTTTAAATAAGGAATGATTATTCATATTATTTGGATTCTTCGGGCTACTGCTCTCAACTTGAATCTTATTTTTACAACATCTCGGTCGATGTAATCTCCGACCTTCTTCACGTGTATCTTCTTGAACTCGGGAATCTGCTCAGAATTTCAAATGGAACCCTTTATTTAGTCCATGGGTTACTTCTGTTCAGCTGCAGCTGGTGAAGTGTGGAGAAAACTGATTTTGTTAACCAGATCTTACAAGAGTTTCTAAGTTAGCACTGGCTTATTATTTTCACATATAGGTGTTACTTTTTTTGGCGTTTGAAACGATTTTCATTGATTAGAAATTAACACTTTCCTGTGAAAACTTCCTTGTTTTGGGGAGTGAGGAGGAACGTGAATCCAAACCAAGCAGAGAAATAAGGAGGGTAAGCAATTAAATCCATTTGTTTTTTAGCGTTCACCATGAGATCAACAAACTTAAGTGTCATTGAATTTGGTCTGTATTTAGATGGGTAATATTTTTGAATACTAGGTTCTGTATCTAAAATCCAGTCCTAGTTATCTTTCAAGCTGTGGCTTGACTGCTAATCTACATCTACAACGAACACTCCAGGACTGTTGTGATCAGTACCAACTAGACACTGACTGACGATGACAAATTGATTAAATAACAATTTAACTGAATACTGTACAGGCAGATAAAATGAAAGAATTTACATTTTTACACCAAATAATGGAATCTATAATATAAATCTCACCTGTCTGTTTAAATGTATGTATGTATGTATGTATGTATGTATGTATGTATGCTTGCCTTAAACTTTCGACAGAGGCGACGGATTTATGTCATTTTAAAACTCGACCCTTCGGACAACAAATCTCGAAAAATTGGCTAAAAACAATAATTCCTTCACCCTCAACTGGGCACTTTTCTACAGGGAGGGGTCGCTTTTTTCGCCGATATTTTTGAAAGTCATTCGACTGACTAGCCTTACTTTAAACCTACATCAATTCCAGTTTGACGATGGGCGCAACAGCAAAGACTTTTTTTTATTTTCACCTTTATTTTCCTCCTTTGCGGCACGGATTCGAGCCTGCCTGCCTACATACAACTGTTTTTTTTTTCTTTTTTTTTTTTGTGCTCAACACACACCTCCAAACACCTGGACAATGCTAGGCACCCAGGATTGTCCGTTTATAAATTATAAATAAAAAGGTTCAGAATGAAGCATTGCCAAGAGAAGCGACCGAGAAAAAATTCTTGAATTCCTGAAAGAGATTAAAATATACAAAATATAACAAAAAATTCCACAAGAAAAACCCAAAACAACTAATCAACATCTAACACATTACAATTAATGTTTCCGCATTAAATGACCCAAAAGTGGTTTTGTATGCCGTAAAATAAAAAAATAAAAAAAAATAAATAAAAAGTTCACTTAAAATCAGAGAATTAACCTATTATATGAAATTTATTTATTTCAGCTGATTATTCCTGTCCAAATATGACATTCAAGGAAGAATATGGTATTTCTGTTCGCAATGTCAGTATGTATATTGTGACTGGTGAACCAACAACAGGAAAAAATTGCTCTTTTAATTCAGCTCGTTACACTCAGTATATGGGAAATCATTATTATTTCATGGGTAAGTCTGTCATTTGTTCATTTAAAGAAGATCAATTTTCTATGAAGTAATACCTAACATAATCAGTTTAGCTTCCTTCAACATGATCAGGTTATACATAAGTAATGTGATCAATGCTTATCTAGCTAACTTATGACAAATCTACTCATGCACGAAAATACAATACAGAGTTGCTGGGTTTTCAAGGTTTTATTTAAAGATATTACTCATTGGGTGGTTGGAGAGACCACTATGACTAATTGACTAAGTCATTATTTAATTACTTATTTTCTTAGCTTAATCTTAATGATGGGCATTGAGAGACGCAGACGGGCAAACATCAAGGTGACATTCGCTTACATTCTCTCTACATTGTTGGACGAATCTTGTTCTGAATTCTCTGTTCTGTCCTTGAACACATGAAGACCTTTTTTCGGTTAGGGATCTAGGGATCTTTATCCTACCCCTGCCCCAAATCAACAAAGATTAGACCATTCCTGTAATGATCTGGTTCCTGTTGACGTTACAGTATGAGTTTATTTCTGTGCAGTTCTAGGTGGTCCACCCTTCTAGGCTTTGCCTTCTCTCTTTGAGAAGGGGGTTAGTTTATTGCTAATCGCCTGAGGCGTCCTTACCGGGCAATGCAGCGGGGCTGCCCAGACACTTTTTGAGAGAGAACGAAACAACCATATATCGCCATGGGCATGGAATATGTGCCTATATTAAAGATAGCTTTCCATGTGGGAGGGACATCTCCAGGGAAGATCCTTACTTACCCTATATGTGCTTCCGGGTTGCTTTAGCTCACACTACTGCATTTATATTTACTCTCTATCGCCCCCACAACAGCGGAGTTACTATCTTTCAAAGCATATCTGAGAAAATTGACCAAGTCCTTTCTACTTATCCTTCAGCTAACATTCACGTATGTGGAGACTTCAATGTTCACAACATCGAATGGTTGACCCACTCAAACAAGACCGATGATGAGGGGAGGTTCTGTCATGATTTCTCCATTGCCTATGACCTCACTCAGATTGTTCAGGAACCTACCCGTGTGCCCGATAATGACGGCCAGTATGCGAGCCTACTAGACCTTTTTCTCACAACTTGCCCTGAACTATGTTCAGTTTCTGTTCTGTCGCCTCTTGGATCTTCCGACCACTCTGTTGTATCAATTAAGATAAAAATGAAATGTAATAAGTCCCCAGACGTACCTCTTCATCGTACAGTATATCAATACACTAAGGCTGACTGGGATAGCTTCCGTACATTTATATCTGATCTACCTCTGCATTCCATGTTTAAAAAGGATGTGTCCTCTATAGTATTAGACCTAACTGAATGGTTAATTGTAGGTATTGACCATTTCATACCCTCTAAAAAGTTTCAGCAAAAACCTAACAACCAGCCATGGTTCTCTCCAGAATGTGCTGCTGCCATTGCGCACAGAAATCACTTTTTCCACTGCTTCAAACGTAATAGATGTATGGAAACTAAAGCCGTTTTCAGGACTGCCAGCAACCATTGTAAGAAAGTAATAAGGAACGCAAGAGTGTTGTATGCTCAATCTGTTAAGTCCAAAGTAGCTGAGCAGCAGCTTGGTTCCCACCAGTTTTGGCAAATAGCAAACAGAATCCTGAACAGAAGCGTGTGCTCCATCCCAACTATTATCAATGGACCTGAGGTAATCTCGTCAGCATCAGACAAAGCCAAACTCTTTGTCAAGAACTTTGCAGCTAATTCTACTCTTTGCGACCAAGACCGCCAACCCCCAATATTTCCTCCTGTATCAGAAAACACGCTATGTGATATACGTATATCTGTACGTGATGTTGCGAAGCTAATCAAAAACCTTGATTCCAGTAAAGCAACTGGCCCTGATGGTATTCCAATTATAGTACTCAAAAAACTTCAACCTGAATTAGCACCCATACTTACAAAACTGTTTAAACGTTGTCTTAAGGAGAATAGTTTCCCATCTCCCTGGAAAATCTCATCAGTATGCCCTGTATTTAAGAATTCAGGTGATCGCTCATCCCCCTCTCAGTACAGGCCAATAAGTCTCCTGTGCGTCATGAGTAAGTTGCTAGAATCTGTGTTAAATACAGAAGTAATCAAACATCTCAACAAAAACAACCTTCTTAGTGACACTCAATATGGTTTCCGTTCTGCTAGATCTACAGCAGATGTCCTTACAGTTATATCGCATAGGATTAGCAAATCTCTCGACGGTGGCAATCTTTCTAGGGCAATTGCTCTTGACATATCTAAAGCCTTTGATAGGGTATGGCATAAAGGTTTACTTCATAAGATCGCTAGCTATGGTATAGCTGGAAAAGTCTTCTCAATTATTAAATCATTTCTTTCTGATAGGTTCATAAGAGTAGTAGTTGAGGGGAAAAAATCAGAAGCTCACAGTATTAATCCATCCTGGGCCCAACTCTTTTCCTGATCTACATTAATGATCTTCCAAATCATATCCTTACATCATTTGTAGACATTTATGCTGACGACACTACCATTTATGGTAGCACATCTAAGACAGTAAACGACCAAGTTCTCTCCAATTCTCTCTCCTCTGATCTTGAGCACGTAGTACAATGGGGAAAGGAGTGGCTGGTTACTTTTAATGCATCTAAAACCAAGCTTCTCTCTTTACATCATCAACATTCTAATCCACATTTGTCATCAATTGAAATGAATGGCTCTCGTCTTCAGGAGGCCTCAAGTTTTGACAAGCTTCTGGGCTTGACCATTACTCCTGATCTTAAATGGAACACGTATATCAAATCTGTTGCCAAGGCCGCTGGAAAAATGGTGAGATCTTTCTATCGATCCAGTAGATATCTCACTGCTGATGCTATTCTCTACCTATATAAGAGCCAGGTACGTCCAAGGATGGAATACTGTTGCCACATCTGGGCAGGAGCTGCTAGAAAGGACTTGTCCTGCCTTGATAGAGTTCAAAATAGACTTCGTAGCCTCGTAGGAGATGTCCTTTTCTCCTCCTTGCAACCTCTATCTCACAGAAGAGATGTTGCGAGTTTGTCTCTGATGTATCGTTATTTTCATGGAAAGTGTTCAACTGAGCTTCAATCTATGGTCCCCCCTCGCCAAACTTTCACAAGAAACACTCGTCTAGCTGTAAACACTATCAATAATTTCCCCCACTCTTTATCTGTGCCTAAACCTAAACGTAGATTCCATGAACAAAACTTCTTTCTTAGAACTGCACGCCTGTGGAATTGTCTTCCGTTTTCCTGCTTTCCGGCTGACTACAATATGATTGTGTTCAAGTCTAAAGTAAATAAGTTCTTAATGAGCCGTTCCATATAAGTTATTAAATTTACCAAATTTTTCATTACTAATGATTACTATATTGACCAATTTCTACTGTACACTCTTTAACCCGTATCCTTGAGTGGCCTCTGGGCCTTGATAATGTGGTGATGCCTTTGTAAAAAAAAAAAAATATCGTTTGCCTGCCCTTCTAGTGCATTTTGTCTAGGAATTTAACTCTTGACCTCTTCTTCAATCATGTCACCTGCAACTGGGTATATTTTTGTTTGACGCCAGGTCATCCTGACATGTACTAATGTGAACTTTGTCAAATTCACACTAGCGAACTTACTTGCTACTTATCGGTGCAAGGTCCTAATATATAACGCAAGGACATTTCAACATTTCTGATGATACCGAGACGAAATCTAGACCACCTGCCTAGGAAACACAGATAAAATGTAGTAAAACTGATGACATTACCCTCTATTCTGGAATTGCTTTTCAGCCATCTTTTGAAATCTGCAGTTGATCTAGAAGTGTATTTGGGTTCAGTTATATATTGGAGTAAGAAATGACTTGTTTCATTTAATCCTGTTGTGATTCAGCTATTGTCCTTCAATCGTAGATGTATCCCTTTTCTTCCTGAGATTTTCAGAGTTGGCTTTACTCTCGATGAGAAATGAACTCTAAAACCTCTTGGTCTTTCTTTCTCATCAAATCTTTCTTGGAGTTTATATATTAAATCCATTGCTCTTTCTGCTTCTCAGAAAATTGGTTCCGTCTATCGCTCTAAACATTTTTTCACACCCAAAGCTATTCTCTATCTCTACAAATCCACTACCAAACCATGTATGGAGTATTGCTGTTATATTTAGGCTGGTGAATCTGCGTCCAATTTGAGAATTCTTGATAAATTGAAGAAACGTATCTGTAATTTGATTGGCCTCACACTTTCTTCTTTACTGCAAACTTTCTCTCTCACAGACGTGATGTTGCTAGTCTCAGTCTTTTCTACAAATACTATTATGGTATGTGTTCTTCAGAAACATCTGATCTATTTCCTGCTTCCTTTGTTCCAGCTCGTTTGACTCGTTGGTCTAGTGGTCTTCATCAATTCACTACTTTAATACCTCATTGTAATACAGCTTATTATTCAATAGCTACTTTCCAAGGACTTCAAAGTTGTGGAACTCTCTTCCTGCTCACTGTTTCCTTTTCTACCTACAGTCTTGGTCTTTTAAAGACTAAGGTCAATAGGCATCTCTTGTCTTTGTAATAATCGGTTTTTGTTCTTATTAGCTCTTTACATCGAGTGGCTTCATGCTTTGTCTCGAACAACTTCCATATAAAAAAAACCATTTGTAGAGTATAAGTAGTTTTTTAGCAACTGAAAAAAAAAAATGAAGACTTATGATGCAATTTTTGCTATGGACAAAATTCAATAAACTTCTTGATGTTCACATGATACTGAAGAAGCTAAAATGTTCAAGAAAAATGTTGACTATGCCAATCAGGTTTATCGAAAATGTAACAAAACACAATTGCTTGATATGGAAATAGAAAGGCTTATCTAGAGACAGGAATACCCCATCGCTAAATAAATACCCCATCGCTACATAAATACCCCATCGCTAAATAAATACCCTAGGGGCGTAACTACATTGACGGCAAAGGTGACATCCCAGAATAGACATTTACAGATGGATGTTAGGGTGTACCAAATTATTATATAAGGCTAGCCTTACACTGAGATTGAGAGTCAACTGCTGACTGAGTTTGAGAAAATCACTTCATCAATTGTCACTAACATGCACCTAGTCACCATCATTTGTAATAAGGATTGTATTTTTATACATTAGTGTTTCCCATGATTCTTTTAAACGTAACAGAAATGCAACATTATTATTATTATTATTATTATTATTATTGTTATTATTATTATTATTATTATTATTATTATTATTATTATTACTACTACTACAAGCGAAGAGAGATAAAGAAAAATAGAAATAATTGTCTAATTTGTTTCAATAATAAATATTTCTAATTAAAAATACTTTTATAGAAATAAAAGACATTTAACTTACTCTAAGACTATTATTTTATTTCAACAAACCATGGCGCACACACACGTAAAGGCACATTACAATTCTAACTATTTATTTATGTTTTTGCATAGCAAGGGAAACCACTCTATTTTTAAACCTAATTACTTCCCTTACCGTGACACACGTACGTACATACGTTAAAGGTATTAGGGCATTAATGTATAGATTATTATCATCGTTATTATAATTATCTATATATTAATAGGATAGCGTGTGTGTTATTTATTTTGTGTACAAAACATCTTGTGTACTTACATCCGAGTGATTGTCATTTAATTGTTATAAACTTCTATTTCTTGTAATAAATAATTTTACCAAGAATTCTTCATAAGTTTTGGTTTCGGTTTCGATTATAGCTGAAGGAACTAAAGTTTATATATATATACATATATTTTTTTCATAAGTTTTGGTTTCGGTTTCGATTCAAGCTGATGCACCCAAGTCATATGGATGTATTTGTTGTATTTTTGAAATCACAACTTTATAATATATAAAAATTGATAGAACATTAACTCTATAATAATATATACAAATCTGCAAAAATTAAAATATCATATTTAAGTGTACTTTATGACCGGGCTATGCCGTGTGTCCCTGCTAGCTTAGATAAATACTTTTGCAGTTTTAACAAAAGAACTACAAGGGCGTCTCCATTTATGCTGAACATCCACAGAATGCCAACATCAATATATTACATATGAAAGAGTCCACTGTGGAATTTCCACAGGTCCCGCTCGTTGTTGTTGTTGTTGTTGTTGTTATTATTATTATTATTATTATTATTATTATTACAGCATAGTATTCTCAACTTTTGTATATTTATAGTGAGATTTAAATTATTTTTCCTAAGGCATAAAGGTTAGCTGCAATCGGGAATATGTCATCACTAAATAAGCGCCTTAGAGAAATGTCTACATTGACTGTGAAAGTGAAATTCATGAATGTGTTTTTATAGGTAGATGCAAGGGTGTCACAAATTAATATATGAACTAACCTGAGAGTGAATTTGAGTGTTCACTGGTGATAGAGTTTGAGGAAACTACTCATATGTCGTTCTCATTTACCCTGTTTGTTGATTGGTTGTTTTACACTTTTCAAGTTATTTAATGTCGAATCTGGTCCTTTTAGTAAAAGTTTGCATGCTTCAAGTTTTTTTTTATATCTTCAAATATTTGTTCATGGTGTTTGGTTTGGTTGTTTTGTAGAGGAAAACTGTAGTTTTAGTTTTTGGCTTTGCGGAACATGATTGAGTTTTGCAAAGGGAACGGACAAGAAATAACATCAATATTTGGTACATTTTTGATTAGGAAGCCAGTATCTTCAGACAGCCTGATCGTGTAGCACCAGTACCCTAACTCTCTCACCCTAAAGTTATGAGATTATATTTTTATGTATCAGGATTTTCTTCATTTTTTTTTAAGCGCAGCAGAAATACAACACCTGTTATACATGCGTGTATTTGTCTTTTTTTTTTTTTTCAG
Organism: Euprymna scolopes; assembly: GCF_053919585.1. Taxonomy (NCBI): domain Eukaryota; kingdom Metazoa; phylum Mollusca; class Cephalopoda; order Sepiida; family Sepiolidae; genus Euprymna; species Euprymna scolopes. The sequence continues at coordinate 40,641,184 of NC_136511.1, read as the reverse complement.
GAAAAAACAGCCATTCACGACGCATGTTGAGGACTATACCAGTCATGACTAAAGCCATCCGGGTATCTGACCATGATGGTCCATGCCCGAAGAAATACCAGATGCAGTTTTATGTGAATACGAAACATTTCAACGAAAGCGATATACCTTGCCCAACCGAGGTAAGAAAACTCACAAGATTATATTTTTTTTTTTATAGTTGCTATTAACAACCGTTGAATTTTTGTTGTGGAAATCGCTCCAGACAAGGTATGAAGCCACTTGATAGATGATGGAGCTAAAACATATTACTTGAAGTTTAATAACTAGCTAATAATAAATGTTAGATGGATAGATTCCAACCCCAAAACAGCAATTCTTCCCCCTTTGTCGAAAGATCGCTCATGGAATGTGAGGACTAAGGAACAAAATAAGGGAAGTTAGAATTATGAGGTTGCTGAAAGTAAACTTATTGTCCGCATTCTGCTCTCTCCTCCAAGGGGATGTCTCATGTGTTGCAAGTCACAATCAAATAAAATATATAATTATTATCGAATGCATTTCCTCCCCTATATAGGACATAATAACTTTGACACACCAAAGTTAAGCAACGTTTAGCCTTGTCATTACTAAAATGGGTAACCATTTCGGTATATCAGTTGCTATATGTGCTCTCCGCTTATCTCAGCATTGTTTTCAGTTGTCCTGAATTTCTCCATGCAACTAGAATCAAATATGTCCCCTATATACAATGTAATAACGTTAACACCCCGAAGTTAAGCAACGTTGAGTCTTGTCAGTACTAAAATGGGTGACCATTTCGGAATACCTGGTGCCGTATGTGCTCTCAGCATTGTTACCACTTAAATCAAACGGTACCGACTCAGAAGAGAAGTGTTTGGGGGAATGTGCAACCTTTGCTTCATAATTGCATGCACAGCTACCCTTAAACGGGGTATCCATTGTCTCTTCAGATTGAATGGAGGCCAGACAAGGGAGGTAATCATGTGTCGCATATGAAAAATGTAAAATATATACTTGCTATAAACTGAAAATCATCAAAGCATACAGAGTACAATTGAATCAAGTTTTGTGATTTCAACGCTCAACCATGATCATGTTTTGTCATTTCATGATGTTTGCCTCTCTCTGGGTAGGGCTGGTTCTCATTCTCCCTCTGTAACTAAAGTTGACACAACAGCACCAAGAAAAGAACTAGATCCAGAATTTGGAGACGGACCAATTTATTAGGCTGTTGGCATGTTATATATCAGTTCGACTTACAAATTAGGTGCAAGGTCATCAAAAGTTGGGGTCGTTTGCCAATGAAATATTATGTTATTACAGTAAATAATTCAATAAAACTTTTTTAAATTTGGGCTTATCTTAAGTAGGAAAGCCCTTGGAGTGAATGTGGTATTGTGGTGACTGAGATATTTCTAGTTAAGAGTAAGAAAAACAATTTTAAGCATTTGAGACCAAGGACGGCCAACGACACCCATTATCTCCACACTTTTTGTTTTTTTTTTACATAGGAATCACCACTTATCAAGGCCTGGAGGCCACTCAAGGATAAGGGTTAATGGGTATGCATTAGTCAATGTGATTTTAGCGTAGTAAACATAAGTAGTGGGAATTTTGTAAATTGGATTACTTAGGGTGACGGTTCATTAAGAACTTGTTTACATTGGACTTGAAGACAATCAGGTTGTTGTCAGCTGAAAAGCAGGCAATCGGAAAAGAGTTCAACATGCGTGCAGTTCTATGAAAGAAACTTTGTTCATGGAATCTACATTTAAGTTTTGGCACAGATAAAGAGTGTGGGAAATTATTGATAGTGGTTTTGGCTAGACGAGTGTTTTTCGTGAAATTTTGTCGAGGGGGGACCATAGATTGAAAATATGTTCGTAACAAATGGGATATCACGCGACGTACCTTTTACCATCGTGGGAAATGTGGTTCAGCTGGATAACCAATTTGTAATCGGGATCTATCGATTACAGTGCAAGGATATCTACAAGTGAAAAGTGGTAGAATATCATTGGGACCGTTAAAGATAAATTTCACCAAATCTCCGACTTACAGAATGGTCTTACCGAGTCACGTCCACATACTTATAAATTAAAAAGTTGTGAACAACTTTGGAAAAATAACGACATCCAACAAATAACTCGAGATGTACTGGGATAATAAAACAACATTTATTAACATGTTTAAGAAATTCAAATTATTTCAACGTCTAGGTTTTTTGCAATAAGTGTTTATTAGACAGTCTTTGTCAATGAGTGTCTTGGAGAAAAGGCAAGAACCATGATATTTGGGCTTTGTATTTTGATATTTGGACGATTTAATCGGTTTCAGTGACAATCAAAGTATTGGAAGTGTTGAATATTCGCTGATACTCATTCAACCCGGGCAATGTCGGGTCTCCCTGCTAGTATGAAATATTTTCAGTTTTTAAATGTGTCCCCGCATATCTAAAAAAGGCAGCGTTCGTCTTTCGATACACCTATTTGTTCATGATGCTTCAGTTTAAAATGGCATTACATGTTTAAAAAGGATGTGTCCTCTATAGTATCAGACCTGACCGAATGGTTAATTGTAGACATAGACCGATTCATACCATCTAAAAAATTCCAACAAAAACCTAACAACCAGCCATGGTTCTCCCCAGAATGTGCTGCTGCCATCGCGCACAGAAATCACTTTTTCCATAGCTACCAACGTAATAGATGCACTGAGACTAAAGCTGCTTTCAGGAACGCCAGCAACGACGACTGTAAAAGAGTAATAAAAAATGCAAGAGAGCTATATGCCCAGTCTGTTAAATCCAAAGTAGCTGATCAGCGGCTTGGTTCCCACCAGTTTTGGCAAATAACAAATAGGATCCTGAACAGAAGTGTGCGTTCTATCCCAACCATTATCAACGGACCAGAGGTCATCTCCTCAGCTTCAGACAAGGCCAAACTATTTTCCAAGAACTTCGCAGCTAATTCTACCCTATGCGACGAAGGCCATCAACTCCCCATATTTCCTCCTATAACACAGAACACGCTAGGTAACATACAAATATTTTTGCATGAGGTCGCCAAGCTAATCAAGACCCTTGATTCCAGTAAAGCTACTGTCCCTGATGGCATCCCAATTAGTGTTAAAATAGCTTCAACCAGAACTTGCTCCCATACTTACGAAATTGTTTAAACGTTGCCTTAAGGAGAAGTGCTTTCCAACACCTTGGAAAACCTCATCAGTATGCCCTGTATTTAAGAACTCGGGTGATAAGTCATCTCCCTCTCAGTACAGACCAATAAGTCTCCTGTGTGTCATGAGTAAAGTTGCTGGAATCCATATTAAATAGAGAAATAGTCAACCACCTCAGCAGAAATAACCTTCTTAGTGACAGGCAATATGGTTTCCGTTCTGCAAGATCTACCGCAGATGTGCTAACGGTTATATCTCATAGGATTAGTGAATCTCTTGACAAAGGCTTCCTTTCCAGGGCAATTGCTCTTGACATATCAAAGACCTTCGACAAGGTATGGCATAAAGGCCTAATTCACAAGATCTCCAGCTACAGTATAACTGGAAATATTCTCTCAGTCATTAAATCATTTCTCTCTGATAGACTCATAAGAGTAGTGGTTGATGGACAAAAATCGGAGGCCTGCAGTATTAATGCTGGAGTATCTCAAGAGTCAATCCTGGGCCCAACTCTCTTCCTGATCTACATCAATGATCTCCCTAAACACATACTTAAATCATTCGTTGACATCTATGCTGATGACACGACCATCTACAGCAAGACATCAAAGGCTGTAAATGACAAAGCTCTCTCTGATTCTCTTGCCTCTGATCTCGAACGAGTGGTTCAGTGGGGGAAGACGTGGCTGGTTACCTTTAATGCATCTAAAACCTAACTCCTATTTTTATATCATCAACGCTCTGATCCCCATCTGGCATCAATTGTGATGGATGGCTCTCGTCTAGGAGAATCCCCATGTTTTGACAAGCTTCTGGATTTGACCTTTACTCCTGATCTGAAATTGAACACATACATCAAGTCTGTTGCCAAAGTCGCTGGAAAGATGGTGGGATCCTTCTACCGCTCCAGAAGATATCTCACTACTGATGCAATTCTCTATCTATATAAAAGCCAAGTACGTCCAAGGATGGAATACTACTGCCATATCTGGGCAAGAGCTGCTAAAAACAGCCTATCCTGCCTTGACAGAGTACAAAATAGACTTCGTGGCTTAGTGGGGGGTGCCCTTTTCTTTTCCCTGCAACCTCTCTCCCACAGAAGAGACTTTGTAAGCCTATCTTTGTTTTATCGTTATTTCCATGGCAGGTGCTCGTCTGAGCTCCAATCTCTGTTCCCCCCCCTCGCCAATCTTTTACAAAAAACACCCGTCTAGCTGAATCCACTGTCAAAAACTTTCCCACTCTTTATCTATGCCTAAATCAAAACGTAGATTCCATGAACAAAGCTTCTTTCTTAGAATTGCACGCCTGTGGAACTCTGTTCTGTCTGCCTGCTTCCCTCCTGACTACAACTTGGATGTCTTCAAGTCCAACGTAAACAAATTCCTGATGAACCGCCCCCTTAAGTAGACACTTTAAATATCCACACTAACGTACTGTACTTACAATAACCCTTATCCCTGAGTGACTTCCGGGCCTTGATAAGTGGTGACCACCTTGTAAAAAAAAAAACATCGTTAAACGCGGAAAGTGAATGGATGCCTTGTACGTTAGATACGTCTACTTATTCGTTTATTATTATTATTATGATTATTATGATGATTATGATGATGATCATCATCAGTATCCCCCGTTAATCAAATCTATTTTATTTTAATTCTTTTTTTATTTTATTCAGCCAGGTGTCTTGCTTCAGAAAGTGGAACACATGACTGTTTACGTGAAGACGCTAAACGGTAATCCCGACACCGACATGTCACAAGCTAAAGGCAGATTCACGGAAGATTTGGATATCCTGGGCCTACCTTATATCAAAGGAGTTCATTACATTTCTCAGTATCGCGGACACGGTCCGCTGTTTGGACGCACCATGGAAATCTGGGTTGAGAAAACACAACCGCGACACGTAACAGTTTGCCAAGGCGGCGGCAGCAACGGAAGTCCTAAAACGACTATTCCATCAACATCTGAAACAACAATGAAGATGACAACAACAACAGAACCTATGACTGTCCCGTTGTCTTAAAAATGCGTTTGCTTTCGACTTGATAATAAAGTTTCCTTTTATAAACTTTCCTATTAATTAAAGAAACTCAATTGCATCAACCTTTATAGTTTTATTTGTGAAGACTTGGAAAGTTTTTTTTTTTTTTCGAATATCAACACCGCGGGTGTAGTATCTGTTCTGAGGCTACATTATCTTAATCCTATCCTTAGTCAGTGAGACAAAGATCCTTCTCCACTTAGGCACTTTACATTTTTTGTTTCAATCCAGACTGCCCTTTTTAGGGAGCTGTATGTTCCCCATATTAAAAACGGCCTTGCCCTCACGGGGAGGCAATTAAATAGAAACACCACAGGTTCTTTCTATTGTTGCGGTTTCATCTAATAAGGTATGTGTACTATTAGAAATAAATATATTCCTTCAATGTAATTTGCAAAGTGAAATAAAATTATAAAATATAAATAAATAAATAAAATAAAATAAAATAACAATTTGTCGCTTATGTCAATTTTTATGAATAATCAAAAGGACGATTTTTATTGGTTAAAATTCAAAAGCTGTCTTTTCATCTTGTATTAATTAAGAAGAGTTTTTTTTTATCCAAATCTAAAAAATTTCTTTCAACAAGAAAAGCTAACAAAACTCTTTCTAAAGGAAAGACAGTACTTTAAAAAAGCGTCGCTGTTGCCAAATTTTTTGGAAATGAAGAACTTACTTCGAAAAACTATGCATTCATTGGGATGGTAAAAGTAGTTTGACGATGATACGTACGAATTTTAGAAAGGCGAACCATTGCAAGATACCATTTTTAAGTAAGGCAGATGTATGTTTATTTTGGTGTCTTTAGTTAAAAGCCCACCACCTAATATTTTTGCTGACGAGGAAACCTTGTTTTCAAAAACTATATGATAAAATTATTGTCCAAGACTCAATGTCTATCACAATAAAAACATCGTTTCCGAAACGATCGTACAATTTATTGATTTTGTTTGTTCTTCCTTATGAAATCGATTTTTAATTTTAATTATAATTATCAATCATCTTACTTAATATTAAAATAGCTCCAGGACATATATGCATATCGAGCTTATATATCTACATTACAACGAACACTGTTTTCTTTTCTTTTATTTTAATTGTATTAATGGATTTACTAATACATAAAAATATACTCTGCTCTTTAGACTGTTGTTCTAATCCCCTTAAAAGTATATATATATATATATATATATATATATATATATATATATATATGAATAAAAAATCAATACGAAAAATATATAAATGTTTATATCTTTTCTGTATTTATTTCCTGTGTGTTGACGTGTAGGAATACAAAAAGTCTTTTGAAAAACAAGAAGAATGTTTTCTTCAAAAGCACATAATTTCGACCGATCCTTCGATCTTCCTCAGTGTGAATGATAGAAAACATGAAAGTGCGGGCAGAGTTAGCAACAGGAGGGACACCGGTATAGCCATTAAGGTAAAGATCTATTTGTATATGACCCCTCCAGCATTTTCGACTTGGAATGGTCAGCAACTTGTGTGGCCTCTATTCAAAACTAAGTCTTTCATAAACTTTGAATTGGACACCCACGCATCCCACGAACATACTCGCATATGTGAACATACATGTATATACACTCGCGCACTGCCACATATGCTTCTTCACGTACTCATACATACATAGGATACGTGCACACGCGTTTATAGACGTGTGTACATATACAGCTGGCGATTGATGAGCAGATGTAAGTGATAAGCTAAGTGGATGCCAAGTAGAATGTCTTTTCTAAGAGCTTGGACTTATAGATTAATTATGGTTCTAGGTTATAGACGGGTCAAAGGTAAGCTGTTATCTGGATTGTCTACACGTTCGCACCCACCTACACACACACGCACGCGTTTATTTATTTCTTTAAAACGCTACTATAGATTTCGTTAATTGATATATACAAACATAATGTTAGAAAAAATAAATAAAATGAAGTAAACTACATATATATATATATATATATATATATATATATATATATAAATTGCTTTAACTATGTGAAATAATTCAACTTGGCTTTTTCTTAGGAAGTTGTTCAAAAAAAAAGTAAGTGCTAAAATTTAAGATATTCTTATTTAAAATAATTTTCCTAAAAATATTGTAGCAGAATTAGCAATAACCGAAATGAGGGGAAATAGAGAGCTTACCTCGGATACGTCTGTTGTGTTTCGGGCTGAGCAGAAGAGAGAGTATCAAGATGGCGTCCATGGGTTTATATTAGCGTTGACCCCATGCAATTCTCGTAGAATCGTGTCTGCTCTCGCGCGATTATGCAAATATATAATTCCCGGCCGCTATAAAGGCACAACGCTGGAAAGCAGTCAGGCAGTGTCCTGCAGATTGTGTGTAGGTGGTTCTGGCGATTGGATTTTTCTTTGTGACGAACCACGTGTCTGCGAGAAGCGAGTTTTTTTTTTTTCTTATTTGTGTTTCCTTCTTCTTCTTTCCTACGGTTATTATAACCAAGAACTCCCTCTCTTCTAGAGGTTGGCGATACTGACTATTTCATATCTGTGTTCCTGATTTTTTTGTTTTGCCTACTACATTTTGCTTCAAATATATATATAGTCCGTGTTAAGAATGTATCCATAGGATAAATCCAAAGAATATGCACTGGGTTTACTTAAAGAAGAACAAGTACAGCTATTTATATTAATAATTATATAGACATGTACAGGCTTTGACACATTTTCATTGTTTTGATATGTAGTAATTAATAATTAAGACTTTTTTTATACAAAAATGTCTACATTTTCCTTAGGTATTCATATTGATCACTTTCCAATATGAATACCTAAAAAAAAAAAAAAAAAAAAAATCAGGCATTTTTGCTTGAGGAAATCTTAGTTATTAATTATGAGAAGTTATTACAGATCGAAACACACACACATACATATATATATATATATATGTATATTGTGTGTGTATATATATATGTATATTGTGTGTGTATATGTGTATTGGGGTGGAGAGGGCTCCCGTAAGCCGTGGTGAAGGCAACTTTTCTAGGAGAAGCAAATCTCTGATTTAAAAAACCATAAAGCGGAAGACCATTACCCGCATTAAGATGGTCTTCAGTTTAATTTGTTGCTGGCTATCTTGCTCTTGCTTGTTGCTGGATCTCAACATTTTAAACCGAGAGAGAGACTTAGCTGTCGTACAAAGCTAAGACTCTGTAACATCATATTTGTATAGATACTCCCTCAGGCATTTGGGCTCATGGATTTTAAATGTCTGAGGGAGTGGCACCCGTCTGACAAGACGTTGCAATCATCATATATATATGCATATATATGTATATATATATATGTGTATCTATATGTATATATTCATATATATATGTATATATATATTTATATATGTGTGTATATATACGTGTTTATATGGGTCTGTATGTATGTATATATATATATATATATATATATATATATATATATATATGGATATATATATATGCATATATACGTGTGTATATATTTATATATGTACTAGCATATGTACCCATCATTGCCTGGGTTGACATGAAGTTCCGTTTGAAACACACCTGCTATACTAATCATTTTTATCATGGGCAAAAATAAAAGAACGAATAAAAACATGTAAATTTAATCGTCCCCCAAAAGAAGAAGCACATGATACCCTCTCCATCAGATAATTCGGCAGAATAGATACAAATAGAAGAAACTATTCTCCAGATATTGAGCACTGTAAAGGACCCCCCTAAAAAATAAATAATTAAAAATAAATCATTACAACTTTTGTTTCAATAAAATATTTTTTTATTGAAACAAAAGATGTAATGATTTATTTTTAATTTAAAAGCGAATGCCGTGCGATCACACACAAAAAACAAATACCCAAGCAGGTAGAACCCCTAAAAAAATGAAGATCTACCAAAACTTTATTCCAAAAACAAATTAAATCAAATTTTTCGTCATTTTATGTTTCTAATGTAATCTTCCCCACTCCAAAATAAAAAAAATTGAATTTGTCATATTTTGGGGTTCATTTTGTTTATATAATTGTTAGGTGAAAGTACAGAATGTTGTCATAAAAATTAATTAAGTTTATCATTATTTTATGCTTCAAATGTAATTCCCGCTCCCACCACAAAAACAACTGTATTTGTCATGTTTTGCCCACCCCACCTCGATCGCCACACTTGAAAAAAATGCTAGAGATGACATGTCTCGTTGAACGCTTTGTGGCCAAAAAGTGAGTGCTCATTTTATGTCAAGTTTATATAGAAAAGTTATCTCCCACTTTTAAATGTTAATTTTCTTTTTTTTTTTCAAAATTTCTTCTTTCATATTATTTAGGAAGGATGTTTAAACGCATTAGGGTAAAAAAAAGTAGGTCCTAATTTTCTTAGGGGTTAAACGACGCTAGGTCACGTCGTAAAAATTTACCTTTTTTTAAATTAGAAATTTAAGTTTGTAATCGATGAGATTAACGTGAAAAAAGAAAGAAAAGTGTAAATTGTGGAATTTAGAAGGGGGGGTAGTAGATCTTTATTTTTTTGGTATTCAACGACGCTGGGTCACATCGTAAAAATTTACCGATTTCTGTATAGGTGTTTGAAAAAAACAACAAACGATTTCTGTATAGGTGTTTAAAGAAACAACAAACAAATGAAATGTTCGGAAGATTCTAAGGGGCAAATAAATCTAAAAGTTTTTTTTTAATTCGATGTTGGAATAATAATCCCAAATAAATTAAATATGTTATCAATATAATTATTGTTTAAAATTTATTCAATAACAATTTTAAATAGAACACTTTAAACAATTCTTTCCTTAGAAATATTAATTAAGATACCGCTATTTAATAAAGTCGATTTTTCTTAATGTCATATGCAAATGATATGATCTCTTAATTGTATCCAGTTTGCAAGAATGAAACTATATATAGAAATAAATGAAAGCGTAAAGTAAGGGATCTTTTTATATATTAATCAAATTGTGAACAAACAAAGAAACAGACAGGAATACGAATTTATATATATAGATATGTGTGTATATATGTATACATGTACACTGATATATAAATCTATCTATAAATATAAAAGCGAAAATGTATGTATGTGTGTTCGCTTTTTCTGTGTGTCTACAAAAGGCTTCTTTCAGAGAAGCGGTCGGTCGGTTCACAACTTTTTAAAACTTTTTATATCACATATAAATGGTAATATCTCACAGTTAACAACGAAGCTCGCCTGTCTATTTAATTTGGTCGATTTCGGGAAGATAAATATTCAATATCTGTCGCTCGCCGCATGTGGGTTAGTCTTTTTCTTATAACATCTTGGGGGTGGAAAAAAAGCAGTAAATGAAATCCCGCAGTCAAACTTGACCTCATTAACTCATTAAAACGAGCACCTGCTAAATCCAAGTAATTAGATAAATTCAAACGTGTTTCCGTAAGCATCTCGCGATGGGGCAATGGTTAACGTCGCACTTTTTTTTTCACAACTTTGCCTCAACGGTTTGGGTTCGATCCTCATACATACTTTTTTTCATTCAATATTTTATAATATTCAATATCTGTCGCTCGCCGCATGTTGGTTAGTCTTTTTCCTATTAGATCTTGGGGGTGGGAAAAAGAGCGTTCAGCAGTTAATAGATACTATTCCGCAGTCAAGCTTGACCTCATTAACTCATTAAAACGAGCACCTGCTAAATCCAACTAATTAAATACATTTAAACGTGTTTCCGTTAGCATCTCGCGGTGGGGCAATGGTTAACATCGCACTTTTTTTTCACACTTTAATTTACAACTTTGCCTGAAGGGTTCGGGTTCGATCCTCATACTTACTTTTTTAAATCCCCCTCAAAACACCCGGGCAACGCCGGGTACCCCTCGCTAGTATAATTATAAAACTCAAATGACCTTGTAACGGGTGTTGTAATCCAACATCCGGTTTACGACTTTCGGTTGCACATGCGTACATAAACATAAATCCATAACAGCGTAAACAAATAAACACAAATCGCTGGACCGGTTTCGTTCGAACAAACAGACGTCTTTAGAAAAGCGAATATCTTAAATTTATTAAAAAAAAAAACTTCAAGATATGGGAAGCAAACGCAAAACGTGATTACAAATAATACGTATAATCATCGACCTGTTTCATATATACGATATATATTATATTAAATAACCAACGCGACAATAAAACATATTGTTTTACTGTGTACGTTTTCAACGTCCCATTTTTTTTTTTTAGTGTTTAAATTATTCAAATGAACAATTGTTAATACTTTCTGCTTTTTTTTACATCGTTCATTTCCGTATCACATTTAAGTTATTTTAATGCAATTTTCTTACAAATAAATCTACTTTAACCCGTTGACAACCATAGCGGACTTTTACAACGGCGATTTATGTGACAATAAAACGTTGTATGTTTTCAGCGTCCCAATTGTTTTTTTGTTTTTTTCGCGTTCAAATTAAAAAATATATCAAAATTTGAAATTAACTTTAAGTATTATGGTATCTGTCCAGTGCACATTTACCTAAAAGTATGGCAAACCACTTATAATTCAATGGCTGTAAGTTTTTTCTTTTTTTTTCAAAAATAATCATAAAAAATAGAACGACTCATAGAAACCTATCTATACTCTTTTTTCATTTTATATACTTTTATAGAAATGTTTCTGTTACGTCACAAAAAACTATTTTCTTTACGTCACAAGCTCATACATTAATTCCATAGCTAATATAACATGCTGACCCAAAGGGTCACGGGTTGTCTAGTTTATATATAAATATATATATATATACATTCCCAGTCCATGAGAAATGCATTGGGCAGCAGATGCCGCTGTATCAAATGTTTGTGGATCTGACCAAAGCATTTGACACCCTCAACAGGGATGCTCTCTGGTTGATCTTAAAGAAAGTTGGGTGCCCGCCAACCTTTTTCAGAATATTCAAGGAACTGCAAAGGAATATGAAAGCCCGAGTCTCCTTTAACGGAAAATTGTCTGATAAAATCTCAGTTGACAATGGTGTCAAACAAGGTGATATTTCTGCCCCTCCTCTGTTCTTTATATAGTTTGCTGTTCTACTTGCTCATGCGTTTCGGGATTGCGATAACGGTATTTTAAAATTTCGAAACACAGGTCGCATTTTTAATCTTAGAAGGTTCAATGCCAGAACCAAGCTGCATTATATCTTAGTTAGGGAGCTACTGTATGCAGACGATGCTGTTTTTTTTTTCTTTTCTTTTTTTTTTTTTTGTCACACTCTGAGGTTGATATGCAGCATATAATGGGTCACTTTGCTGACTCCGACTCTGCCTTTGGTCTGAAGATCACTCTGTCTAAAACAAAGGTGATGTTCACTCCTCTGCACCGGGACAATCACACGCAAAACCGAACATTATGGCCTGTGGTCCTAGGAGTAGTTGATTCGTTTGTCTACCTTGGTAGTTCTCCGTCAAGGGATGGTTCTTTTCTGAGGTCCTTGTGAGAGCGTGTTGCTCTAGCGTTGAAACCCTTGTAATCAGATTCACATGCGTTGGGCGGGCCATGTGGTTCGAATGAAAGATAGTAGGCTGCCAAAATAGATTTTTTATGGGTAGATGAAAAATGGTAAGGGTCCTCAACATAAGCCTAGGAAGAAGTTCAGGGACTGTACAAAGAACAATTCAGACCCACAGTAATCTGAAGCGAGAGCTTCGCAAAGGTTTAATTGATAGTCCTAACCATAATACACAGAGCTGGAAATGCGACACTTGTGAACGAGTGCTTTCGTCAAAAGCTGGCTACGTCAACCACATTGAGTCGTATAAAACTTCTTTTTAGGTCAACTTTGTACCTATTAGTCCGAACTAAACGATCTGTTTAATTTGCGGCAAAGTTTGCAAGTATACTGCTGGTTTGAGAAGACGCATGCTTGTTCATTGGAATTCCCTTCAACCTCCAGAGAAAGTTAACTCAGTGGAAATTGCTCAATTTGTATGTCACATCTGCTTCTGTGGAAGAACTGCAGAGTCAGCTAAGATGACATGGACGACGAGATGGAGAGAACTCAATATGACGGCGATCATCTGGAAAGATGCAGCAAGCATCATATGAAGTAAACAAGAAAGGAAAATGAAGGTATAAAAACTATATATTAATATAGATTTATTTATTTATTCAACAGTGCTCACATTTATTTAGGGGTGCTGGGTAAGTGGGGACTCTTTATGCCATGGCATTTAGAAGCCTAATGCTTCTCATCAGAAGAGTAGAAAAGGTGCTAGGTAACATGATAGGGATGCGGCATATACATATATATATATATATGTATATATATGTATCTATGTGTATATATGTATGTATATATATGCATGTACATGTGTATATATATGTATATATATATATGTATATATATACGTGTTTATGTATATATATGTATATATTTATATATATAAACATATATAAATATGTATATATATATATATATACCACGTTAAACGTATTCAAGAGTGATAACTAATGGATTTAACGAGGTTATTAAGAGTGCTCATTAAAAGAAGAGTGAGATATATTTTTATTAATATAAACAAATTTACATGGTCGCGACACTAGACATGCTGATGTTTCGAACAAATGATTGCTGAAAACCAGAAATTTTCATCACGCTACTTAATAAATGGCTGCTTTTCACAGAAATAAAACAGTTCTCAAAGAAAGAAACAAGACACACACACACACGCACTATATATATATATATATATATATATATATATATATATATATATATATATATATATATATATATATATATATATATATACTAGCATGGGTATATATATATTTAGTAAATTGGGTAAATATATATATTTAGAGCATGGGTATATATATATATATTTAGAGCATCTAGCATGCTTTGGATCGATCTGTTACGTCCACCATTTGAAAAGGGAATTTTTTCCGAAATTAATAATGGATATCGTCGCAGACATAATAAGTAAGACATTTTACCTAATACAACTGAATAAATATATGTATATATAAAATATATGTATGTACTTATTGATTTGTATATCGCCACTTGTTCTCGTCTTCTTTTACCAACAATCACTATATTTCATTCCTCGCATTGTGACAGCCTTCTAAATCTCTACTACATACCTATCCCACATAATGCTTCAAGCAAACTACATATCAATCCTATATATATATATATATATATATATATATATATATATATATATATATATATATAGGATGATTGCTGCATCTTTCCAGATGATCGCCGTCACATTAAGTTCTCCCAATCTTGTCGTCCATGTCATCTCAGATAACTCTGCACTCCCGCCGCAGATTTGCACATCTTTAAGAAGATGTGACATACAAATTGAGCAATTTCCATCGAGTTGACTTCCTCTGGAGGTTGAAGGGTATTCCTATGAATAATCACATGTCTTCGCAGACCAGCAGTAGACTTGCAAATTTGCTGCGTGCTAAACAGATCGCTTGGTTCGGACTAACAGGTGCAAAGATGACCTGAACAAGAGTTTTGTGCAACTTAAGGTGGTTGACGTAGCCAGATTTTGACAAAAGCACTCGTTCACAAGTGTCGCATTTCCAGCTCTGTGTGTCATTGTTAAGACAGTCAATTAAAACTTTGCGAAGCTCTCGTTTCAGATTGCTGTAGGCCTGCTTTCTTTCCTCTAGAGCATCACAACTTTCACGTACAAGCTTTCGCCACGTCGGCCTTTGCAGAGTAAGTTCTTCCTATGTGTCGATGTCGATTTGTAAGACTTTCAAATTATTCTTTGTAAAGTCCCTGAACCTCTTCCTAGGTTTGTGTTGAGGGCGCTTGCCATTTTCCAACTCCCCGTAAAAAAATTTGTTTTGGCAGCCTACAATCTTTCATTTGAACCAGGTTGCCCACCCAACGCATGTGAGATCTGATTACAAGGGTCTCAACACTAGATCAACATGCTCTCACAAGGACTTCAGTATCGGGTACTTGTGCTTGCCACTTGATGTTTAAGATACAAACATTTTTTGTGAAATCGTTCAAGCCATTTAATGTCTATGTATCCGATGAATACAACAGGTCTTTTAAACGCAGATCTTAGTCCTATATGTGATGCCACGATCAGACCACACTCTCTTCTCCAACCTTCCAAAAGCTACAGATGCCTTCTGAATTCGCCTGTGGATTTCAGTGTCGAGACAGCCATCCCTCGACAGAGAATTACCAAGGTACACAAATGAATCAACTACTTCCAGTCTAGCACCACAGACCATGATGTTCGGCTCCACGTGTGACTGGCCTGGTGCAGGAGTGAACATCACCTTTGCTTTAGACAGACTGATCCTCAGACCAAAGGCAGTGCAGGAGTCAGCAAAGCTATCTATTATATGCTGCATATCAGTTTCAGTGTGCGACAAAAAAAAACATACATACACACACACACACACACACACACACACACACATATATATATATATATATATATATAGGCGGAAATCTCTCAAGAGTTGTTTCTGCTATCACCTTGTCAGGAGAAAATCGATTGCATACAATAAAACATAATATTAATGGCAAAGACAAAGAGCAATGGAGTGATTTTTGAAGGTGTGAAAAAGACGATTAAAATAAACAATTTAGTTTGATATATGTGTATAAGACGATTAAAATGGCACTGCGTGGAGATAAAATGAAACGGAGCGATCCAAATTCCCCATAGAGATATTACACTTTTATCAACTTCTTCTGCCGCACAAAAAAGTTTTCGAATGACGATAGAGACCAGTTCCAGAGAGTTGTGATCCCAAACGTAAAACTAAACGAGAAACATCATAGTTGTTTGTTTAATTTATTATTTTTGATTACATAATAGTGTTTGTAAATAAAATATTTTTCGTGGTTGTTTCTCAAACTATGACTTCAGTTTTTATTAATAGTTTTCAGTTTTGGTTCGTTTTGTTTTCCGTTTCGGATCACAGCGTTTCACTTTTTCGATCGAGAACTTTTGCTCCAAAATGAAGCAGATAAAGACGGCCAATTAGGTTAGTTTTAAATCGTGTATTTCTCGTGTTTAAACGCTTAAAATAAAATAAATAATTATTCTTATGTAATAGCAGGTGGCAAGTGCTCGTCTGAGCTCCAATCCATGGTCCTTGCCGTCAAACATTCATGAGAAATGCTCGTTTGGCTGTAAACCGTATCAATAATTTCCCCCATTCTTTATCTGTTCCTGAACCTAAACGTAGATTCCATGAACAAATCTTCTTTCTTAGAACTTCGCACCTGTGGAACTCTTTTCCGTTTACTTGTTTTTCAGCTGACTACAATATGGCCGTCTTCAAGTCCAATGTAAACAAGTTCTTGATGAACCGTTTCCCTTAAGTAATCCAATTTTACCAAATTTACACTTCTAACGATTACTATAATAGTGTCATTTTAACCACTGTACACTCTTTAACCATTATCCTCGAGTGCCCCCTGGGCCTTTATAAGTGGTAATTCCTTTGTAAAAAAAAACAATACTATTTAACATAAGAAACATGTTTGATATCTACACAGAATTATTTTCACATATCACCTGAAGAATCTTTTTAACGACTTTACCTATTTATCATTGTTACATTACAATGATACCAAATTGTTGTATCTCAATCCCTGGTATGAGTTATTGTAAATAAATGAGTGCATGGAAGCAAGAAAGGCGCACAAAGAAGTTTAAATTAAAAAATTTTTTTATTTCGGATGGGTTAATAAGGCTGGTGTTGTCCTCTGTTAATTGTCAGGATATTCCACTCTCCGCCAAGTTGCGACAAGTAACCGGTTCAATATAGATAGCCGTCATTGTTCGCGGAGTTGTTGATCGTATTGTTGATTGCTGGAGATAACGGCGGCAACATTGCTGTTTGATTGTTGAGAAGATGTTGATGGCGGCTGTGTTGCTGATTGTTGAAAGATGGTGACGGTGGCGACGGTGCTGCTGATTGTTGAAAGATGGTGACGGTGGCGACGATGCTGCTGATTGTTGCGGAGATATTGACGATGATGACCGCACTCCTCGGGGCCTGGGCATATACTGCTGCTGTTGTCGGTACCTGGTTGAATTTATACTTTGCAAATGAATGTAGTTTAAGTCACAAGAGTCATTAGGCGGTACAGAGAAAAAAAAAACAAACAAATATCTTAGGTTGTGTTAGTTCCTGTAAACAAAGAAAGGAGTTAACTATCTAGAGGGTGCGTTCACTTGTCTGTTTCGGATTAATGCCGATAAATTTGTGGATATATTGGAGTAAAAATTATACTCCAGCGGTGTCCCTTCAGTTAATTATGCGTCGTAATACACGCAGTGGGAGACCCTTGAACTGTGATGATGTTCACAGTTCAGACTTGTTTGCTTTAAGCTGAACAGTCCTTTCTAGTATTTCCCTTGCTAAATTGTGTATTATGCTGATCACGTGGACACAGAAAGAAAAAATAACAAAACAAAAAACAGTCTTTGATGCCCTCGTATGTGTTAAATATGCCCGATTGGTTTATGTCAACAAACAGGGTTCGTTTCCAGTGCCGCAATTTCTGTCACTATCGCTTCTCCTGCAAATTCTGTATTGTGTTGGTACTGCTGTTTACGTTTTTGCGTATGTGCGCAAACCTGGAGCGATATGCAGTATAACACACACACACACACACACACACACACACACACACACATACACACACATATATATATATATATATAAACGGTATAATCGCGTTGACACGCCGGTTCTCATCAGATCACCGAAGTTAAGCAATGTTGAGCTTGGTTGGTACCAAATGGGTAACCATTTGTGAATTCTAGGCGCTGTATGTGCTCTCCGCTTATCTCGGCATTTGTTTTTTTTTGTTTCTTCTTTTTTTACACAGGCATCACCACATTCTCAAGGCCAAGAGGCCACTCGAGGATAAGGGTTAAAGAGTGTACAGTAGAAATTGGACAATATAGTAATCAATTCGGTAAATTTGTTAACTTATATGGAACGGCTTATCAAGAACTTGTTTATGTTAGACTTGAAGACAACCATATTGTAGTCAGCCGGAAAGCAGGAAAACGGAAGACAATTCCACAGGCGTGCAGTTCTAAGAAAGAAGCTTTGTTCATGGAATCTACGTTTAGGTTTAGGCACATATAAAGAGTGGGGGGGAGTTATTGATAGTGTTTTCAGCTAGACGAATGTTTCTTGTGAAAGTTTGGCGAGGGGGGACCATAAACTGAAGCTCAGTCAAACACTTTCCATGAAAATAACGATACATCAGAGACAAACTCGCAACATCTCTTCTGTGAGATAGAGGTTGCAGTGAACAGAAAAGGACATCTCCTACGAGGCTACGAAGTCTATTTTGAACTCTATCAAGCATGACAAGTCCTTTCTAGCAGCTCCTACCCAGATGTGGCAAAAGTATTCCATCCTTAGACGTACCTGACTCTTATATAGATAGAGAATTGCATCAGCAGTGAGATATCTACTGGATCGATAGAAGAATCCCACCATTTTTCCAGTGGCCTTGGCAACAGATTTGATGTACGTGTTCCATTTAAAATCAGGAGTAACGGTCAAGCGCAGAGGCTTGTCAAAACTTGAGGCCTCCTGAAGACAAGCGCCATTCATTTCAATTGATGCCAGATGTGAATCAGAGTGTTGATGATGTAAAGAGAGAAGCTTGGTTTTAGATGCATTAAAAGTAACCAGCCACTCCTTTCCCCATTGTACAACGTGCTCAAGATCAGAGGAGAGAGAATCGGGGAGAACTTGGTCGTTTAGTGTCTTAGATGTGCTACCATAAATGGTAATGTCATCAGCATAAACGTCTACAAATGATGTAAGGATGTGATTTGGAAGATCATTAATGTAGATCAGAAAAAGAGTTGGTCCCAGGATGGACCCCTGAGGGACTCCAGCATTAATACTGTGAGCTTCTGATTTTTTCCCCTCAACTACTACTCTTATGAACCTATCAGAAAGAAATGATTTAATAATTAAGAAGACATTTCCAGCTATACCATAGCTAGAGATCTTGTGAAGTAAACCTTTATGCCATACCCTATCAAAGGCCTTAGATATGTCAGGAGCAATTGCCCTAGAAAGGTAGCCTCCGTCGAGATATAACTGTAAGCACATCTGCTGTAGATCTAGCAGAACGGAAACCATATTGTGTGTCACTAAGAAAGATATTTTTGTTGAGATGGTTGATACTACTGTATTTAACACAGATTCCAGCAACTTACTCATGACGCACAGTAGACTTATTGGCCTGTACTGAGAGGGGGATGAGCGATCACCTGAATTTTTAAAGACAGGGCATACTGATGAGATTTTCCAGGGTGATGGGAAGCTATTCTCCTTAAGACAACGTTTAAACAGTTTTGTAAGTATGGGCGCTAGTTCTGGTTTTTTGAGTACTATAATTGGAATACCGTCAGGGCCAGTTGCTTTACTGGAATCAAGGTGTTTTATTAGCTTGGCAACATCACGTACAGATATATGTATATCACATAGCGTGTTTTCTGATACAGGAGGAAATATTGGGGGTTGGCGGCCTTGGTCGCAAAGGGTAGAATTAGCTGCAAAGTTCTTGACAAAGAGTTTGGCTTTGTCTGATGCTGATGAGATTACCTCAGGTCCATTGATGATAGTTGGGGATAGAGCACACGCTTCTGTTAAGGATTCTGTTTGCTATTTGCCAAAACTGATGGGAACTAATCTGCTGCTCAGCTACTTTGGACTTGACGGACTGAGCATACAACTCTCTTACGTTCTTTATTACTTTTTTACAGTGGTTGCTGATACACATCGATTGCTACTGGTATTTAACGATGTCGACTCGGGAGAGGCGTGATTGGAGATTGCGCACCTCCTGCCACAAAAATTTCATGTGCAGGCACCTCTTCGTGGGTATCCATAGTATGTCAAAGACTGAAAGAGTCCATCTCATATATATATAATATGTATACATACATATATATATATATATATATATATATATATATATATAATATATATATATATATATAATATTTATATATATATAATATATATATAATATATATGATATATATATGTATATATATGTATATATATAATATATATATAATATATATAATATATGTGTATATATAATACATATATAATATATATAATATATATAATATATACAATATACATATATAATATATATATATAATATATATAATATATATAATACATATATATAATATATATAATATATATATATAATATATATATATATATATATATATATATATATATATATATATATATATATATATATATATATATACTTTATTCACTTCTAAACTAATTTACTGGTAATTATGAATTTTGGAACAAAACTGCTAGGCGTAATGAATCATATTTAATTCAGTTTTGTATAAAGTAGGTAAAAAATAGATGAAAGCCGTTCGTGAGAATTCAGATAATTCCGGTTTTTGTATGAGACGTTGACTAATAATTATACCTAAATTTTCAGGGGGTTTTATAATGGTTTTAGGAGACATGATATGGGCACAAGCTCTCATTTGGCAATTCAGATATTTCAGATTTACATTGAAATTGATCCATAATTAAATATTAATTCAGTAAAATTCTTTCCATTTAAATTTTTAGATATTTTCATCCAAACTACTTTATATTACTTGTATTGATCGAACTATTGTTTCGGTTGGATTGTTCTTTCATCTTCCTTAGGATTGTGTGTTGTTGTTTGGAAAACACCCAACATGAATTAAGACGGTCGAAGGCCAAACTGACGGAAACTAATATAAACACCCAGCCCTCATCTCAGAAATTCAGAACTTAAACAAACTGCTTTGGTTAGTCGGGTTCGTTATCACAGATATCGTTACAAATGAGGGATATTCGAAGGGAGATAACTCTCCATTGCAAGTTTGGTGCAGTTCTACGAAGCCTACCCTCACAGGCTTTAACTTCTCTATTTGAGAAGTTAGTTTATTGCTAATCGCCTGAGGCACATTTACAGGAGAATGCCGACAAGGACTGCCTGGACATCTTTTTTGCAAATTCGAATACTCATCTTCAAGGACACTGGCTCTTCAATCCCAATTTACGACCCTTGTGTCACATCTTCCCGCCATGGGAGGGAGATAAATAACTTTCTCCTAACACTTGTCTTACGCAATGTCGGATGAGGGGGAGTGCGGTTGGCTATTTCTCTAATTTTGTTTTAATACGAATTTTCCATGCACCCTCCCCTATCCAAAACTCTTTCAACGCAATTGTTTCTGAAAACAGACAGTGCCAAAACAAATGATGTTTGTATGCAAGATTTCCGGTTAGTCTATACATTCCGTAAGTAAATTGGCGATGGTATCATTTTCCCTTAAAGATAAATGGGGAAAATGCTATAATAAAAACTAATAAAGGCAGACAAATTAATAAATAAATCACGAAGACAAATCAATCATTTTAGATGAAAAAAAAAACTTTGCCAAACGGATTTGTTGTGTTTTATTTGATTGTAAAAAAACATCTTGAAGATGAAGATGCTTTGAGATGAGTTGAAGATGAAGGTGCTTCGAGATGATCTCTCAGTAATGTCTCATCATCTGTTTCACTTAGAATTTGAGCTGAGACAGATTTTTTTTCTGAGATTAACAAGTGGTCCATCACACTTTTACATACCCTTTACCACTTTAAAGTGTTGTTCATTGTATATCAAAACTAAAAGGCCGCCCAGCGTTGCCCAGTCGTAAAATACGCACACACACACACACACACACACACACACACACACACACACACACACACACACATATATATATATATACATATATATATATATATATATATATATATATATATATATATATATACGAGCAAACAGTTAATAAAACATGTTAAAAATACTTTGAAAAAGAGTTAAAAACATATTTAATCTGAAAAGGAAACACTTGATAAGTGGATAGTCCTTAATCCGCGGAGTTTCGAAGAAATACTTTGTCTTCTCATGAGAAGGTGGGAATTAGCAAAATTCAGGATCGGATTTTGCATGCAAAAGTATTTGATGAAACAACAAGTAAGTCAAAGATCTTACTTGATAACAAAAAAGTGAAGCAGAGGGAATATGGTGAAGAAAAAGGAGATTACACGTGAATGGATAGTCTGGTGGAAGATAAATAATCCAGTGACGGTAAAATCCAAAAATATAACTTGAAGAAAGTTTATTGAATTTCCAATTGCAGAAATAAAACCCAAGGAAATCCCGTAACTGGAAGAAGATAGTCCATAATAATCCAAAGGCAGAAATCCATGGAAAAATTCACAAAAATGTGTACAAGGGAAAAAGGGGAAAAAATTTCAATAATATTAATAAAAGAAAAATAAGATATGCTTTTCATTCTACTGCCGAGACATAAATATAAATAAGAAAGATCATAAGATAAATAAGATAAGCTCTATCTCCTATTTGGTTTTATTGAGCTTTTACATCTGGCTGAGATAACTTTATAAATATTAATTCTTTAATATTATATTATACTTTAATTTTACCATCTTGGATCATTTTGGTAAATTTAATTGTAATTTTTATTTTATATATATATATATATATATATATATATATATATATATATATATATATATATATATATATATGTATATATATACATTGCAATAGAAAAATGCGAGCATGAAAAGTAACATGGTTAAGCTTATACATGGAAAAGTAAAGGACTGGTTGTTAAAACTGGAAAAGAAAAGGACAAGATATTCTAGTAAAAAATATAATAAATTCATAACTTAAAATATTTTACGAATTTCTCTCTGATAGGCTCATAAGAGTAGTGGTCGATGGACAAAAATCAGAGGCCTGCAGAGGCCTGCAAAGGCCTGCAGTATTAATGCTGGAGTCCCTCAGGGATTCATTCTGGGCCCAACTCTCTTCCTGATCTACATCAATGATCTCCCTAAACATATACTTAAATCATTCGTTGTTCGTTAAATTATTCGGCAACACATCGAAGGCTGTAAATGACAAAGTTCTCTCTGATTCTCTCTCCTCTGATCTCGAGCAAACTCCTATCATTACATCATGAACGCTCTGATCCCCATCTGGCATCAATTGAAATGGATTGCTCTCGTCTAGGAGAAGCCCCATGTTTTGACAATCTTCTTGGTTTAACCTTTACTCCTGATCTGAAATGGAACACATACATCAAGTCTATTGCCAAGGTTGCTGGAAAGATGGCGGGATCCTTCTACCGCTCCAGAAGATATCTCATTACTGATGCAATTGTCTATCTATATCTATCCAACTACCTGCAAGGATGGAATACTGCTGCCATATCTGGACAGGAGCTGCTAAAAACAGCCTATCCTGCCTTGACAGAGTACAAAATAAACTTCGTGGCTTAGTGGGGGATGCCATTTTCTCTTCCCTGCAACCTCTCTCTCACAGAAGAGCCGTTGCGAGCGTATCTTTGTTTTATTGTTATTTCCATGGCAGTTACTCGTCTGAGCTCCAATCTCTGGTCCCCCCTCGCCATCTTTCACAATAAACACCCGTCTAGCTGAAACCACTGTCAAAGACTTTCCCCACTCTTTATCTGTGCCTAAATCAAAACGTAGATTCCATAAACAAAGCTTCTTTCTTAGAACTGCACGCCTGTGGAACTCTGTTCCGTCTGCCTGCTTCCCACCTGACTACAACTTGGATGTCTTCAAGTCCAACGTAAGCAAATTCCTGATGAACCTCCCCCCTTAAGTAGACACTTTATTAAATCTCCACACTAACGTACTGTACATGCAATAACCCTTATCCCTGAGTGGCTTCCAGGCCTTGAGAAGTGGTGACCACCTTGTAAAAAAAATTATATTATCTTATAAAGTTAAGCCTAAAAACAAGTCCAATGTCAATAAATTCTGGTCATAAAATCTTTATATCGATCAATCTTAGCACTTCCATAGCGTTCCCCATCTTTCTATATAACCATATATAGTCTCATCCATAGCGTCATGTCTTTCAAATTCAGAATTTCAGCTAAGACTAACTCTGTTGTACAACGCCATTTCCCGAACTCATTTACTTGTCTATCTTGTATACTCATCTCACCAATTTGCTTCTCGACAACTAGTGTCCCTGTGGCCAAAGAAAGAATCGATATTGAAACAGGAGTCAACATTCCATTAGTTTTATAAGATATTTAGGTGTGCTTAACGTTCTGGAAGAAAGTAATGTGTATACTTTGTGAATGTAAACAGGAGGGTTTTTGGAGAGAGGTGTGATGAAGGTAGAGAGTAGGGATGAGGAAGGAGAAGGAAGTACGATTTCGTGTGGTAAAGCTGTTGTAGTGGTGAGGTGATTGTATTCTTTTAATTTGGCGGTTATTTATTGACTTAAGTTTTCGCTTGGATCTGAAGTAATATTATACTGTTATCGCCGCTGCTTCCTTATATTAGGTTTTGATGGTTGTTTTTTCTTTTCTGGTGGCGACTTCATTTTCCTATTGACGAGTTTTATTCATTTATTTATTTATTCATTTATTTATTTATTCATATATTTATTTATTGTTTTTTATTTATATACCAACCCTGTCCTGCAATGAGCACTCTTTAATAATCATGTGAGTATTTATAAACATGAATTACTAATTGAAATAAAAAAAAACATTAAACAATTACTCATCAATAATCATTTTTCTAATTACACTGTTGATGAACAAATAAAACAAATGCTACAATCCCATGAACCCCCTAATAATATTATCAGCCAACATTGTAATGCAAATTCCATTAATATATTTTATCAAAATCAAATGACACCTTACTTCAGAATTAAAGAAAATGCAATTAAAAATACTATACGTAGACACTTGAGGCCTTTTTTAATCTATTATCTACTACAAGAAGTTTAGAACACAAAACCTTGTGGTTAGAAACAACTTCTCACCGTCTAATAAAACGTTGGAACAAACCAATTTAGTGTATAAATTCAAATGCTCTATCGGAGAATGTAACTCCGAAAATAATGCATACCTTGGGCATACAACGGCAACGTTGTCCCGGCGAATAACTATGCATCTAAATAATACTAGTGCTATATATAAACATTTGATAAAATAATATAACTGTTCTCCCTCCAATCTAAGAAAGGTCCTTGTTGGCAACATAAAAATTAGACAACATGAGAATAACATTAAGCAGTATTGACATAAAAACATAGGTTGCCCGTCCACTATATATATATATATATATATATATATATATATATATATATATATATATATATATATATATATATATATATATATATATATATATATATATATATATTTGTGTGTGTGGGGGACGTACAGATTTATGTATATACTTATTTAGTTATCATTCTCAAACCAAAAGATGTATTTAATTCACACTCATTGTGTTTTATTCATATGTTTATGCTGTACGTCTTACACGTGTTTCGTTGAATAGCGGAAATCCATCAAACAACTCATCAGAGACAGATGTGTATTCCTCGGAAAAAAAGAATTGTAGGAGTTTTTTTTTTAATAAAAAGTATATAGTGAAGAATTCAACCAATCTCTTTGACGGAGCATTAGAACTACCTAGAAAACTTACAACAATAACAGAATTAGAATTAGACACTATAAGATTAGCAAGAAGAACTCTAATAAATTATGGTAACAAACTATGGACAAGAAAAAACAGGAACCTCAACTTTGATCTAACAATGGTGGACCCCGGACTCTGCACAAGTAACAGACCTTGTTGGCCTGTATATACTAAATGAACTACATACAAAAATTCCAGAGCTTAAAGGATACCGGGATGATGCATTGTTTTACATGAAATCCACAAATAGGCTACTTGAACAAAAACAAACAAACAAAAAATTAAACAATTCTTCAGTAAGCTGAACCTAGATATAACAATAGACCCAAACCATAAATGTGTAAACTTCTTAGACATAACCTTGAATCTAGACAACAACACTTATGAACCCTACCATAAACTTAACAAAACGTTATTCTACATAGACCGCATGTTAAACCATCCGAATAGTATGAAAAAAAGCAATTACATCTAGCATCTAAAAAAGAATATCGAAAATATCACAACACGAAGGATTATTTAATAAAAATAAAGAATATTATAAGAAAACCCTAGCTAGATCAGGATATAAAGAACAAATAAAATTTGTTAAGAAGATTCGAAATAATAATACAAATATAGAAAGAACAACAAACAACGCAAATGTAATATCGTTATGTGTTCGAAGAATTATAAAAAAAGAAAAAAAAAGATCAAACCCCAAGGAAAAAATAGAACATACATTAAACACTAAAAGGAAAAATGAAAAGCTAGACCATAATAAAACCGAAAGAAATGTAAAAAAGAAAAATAGAAGGAAGAGCAAAACGTGGTTTAATCCACCGTTCAGACATCACATAAAAAATAACATCCCGCAAGGTAGTAAACTAAGTAAGATAATTAATAAATACACTGTTAAGCTATCATTCTCGGCATCTGTTAACTTAACAAATACTCTAATTGGCTCCAACAACACGAAATTAAACAATTTTTTGAAAAATAGGGATCAGACCGAAAATGAATCTAACAACAGAAAAGAATGTAACTGGCGGACCCCTACTGAATGTCTACTGGGGGGAACTGTTTAACATCAAACATAGTATACAAAAATGAAGTTATAACAAGTAATGAAACTAAAGTATATCTCGGGAGCACCGGAACTTTCTTTAAGGACAGATATCGTAATCACCTAACATCGTTTAAACAAGACACTGAGAAAGAAAATAACACTACAAGTAACGAAAACAATAACAATGTAGATAAAAATGAAAACAATAGAAGATATGATAACAATAATAGAGACAATCACAATAATGAAAATAGCAACATAACAAATAGCAATAACGAAAATAACAAGAAAAAACTAAGAAAAACGCAACCACACTAGCAGTATGGATTAAGGAATTAAAGAAAAATAAAATTGAATATAAATTAAGATGGTCTATAGTAGGCAAAGCGGAAAAATATAAACCAAGCAAATAAAAAAGATGCAACCTTTGCATACTAGAAGCATACCATATACTAATATCAGAAGAAAATTTGTTACACAGACGACAAGATGTAATTCACGGATGTCTGCACATAAATCGATACTTAATTCACGCATTAGATCAGACTGAAAACAACAAAATGAACGAACATGTAGAGGGAGTAACATAAAAAATAATAAATATGTAAGAATAATGTTAACATAAATAGAACAACACAATGAAACGTAAAACTGGATAAACATTATTAAAATATATAAAATGAAAAAGAAAGAAACAATTAAATAACAAAATGAACAAAAACCAAAACGTATGGTATAGGTAACGCAAAAGATGTAAGGTAAGTAACTCTAGTAACGAAAATATATTCCATGAGAGTGACCTCCCCATGAAACAGATAAATAATAATTCGAAACCAAACTAAATAAACACTACAAGAAATACGTATAAATGTAGTAATAAAAATTATTAAAACAGAATAAATAATGGAAAAAAATTGAAATTAAATTTGAAAAAAAATTTGAAATTAATTGAAAATAGAAATTCAGCAAAAAAAAAAAAAAAAAAAAAAAAAAAACAGAAAATAAAAAATACTAAAATAAGATTTGAAACAAAAATTTTGGTTTGCACGTTACCTAAGATGACCGACCTGTAACAACGTGGGGATGGAATTTCTTTTCCCCAAACGAACGCACCAGGTTTATCATGTACAAAATTAACTCTTTATTGGTAATATCGGATGGAAATCACATCTGACGAATTGGTGAGAATAAGGAGATTTTTATGTAAACATGAAACATAAAATTGTCATCCCATTAACGAAACAGCTGTAATGAAGATATCCAGGATGAAATAAACAAAAGTTATAAGAGAAAATGTAAGTCTTTGAATTTCAACAGTTTTGTACTATATATATATATATATATATATATATATATATATATATATATATTTATATATATATTTATATATATATATATATATATATATATACATATAATTATTTTCACAGACAACGTCACAGCTCACAAGAGCCATGAAAGCCAACAAACCGGAAATCCATTACTCGAGTTTCGCCCCCATTTGGGCTCATCAGTTTGACACACCCGAACTCACGATCCGAAACCCGAGTCTCTTGCACTCGAGGCAAGCACTCTATCAACTGAGCAAACACGCCGGACACAAGAAAGTCTTATTAACTCCCACAGATCGAGTAAATCGCAACGAAATCTGACAGTGGAATGAACTTACTTTCGTCTCGAACAAAGGATGTGATCATTGCTACCCAGCTATAACCCATGCCTCACTATTAGGAATTTATACTCGCTAAGGATGTCATCACGACAAGCTTATCTAACGAGCAATAAGCAATATAATTTTTAGAATATGAGAGAGAATATAAATATAAATTATAAATTTTATTCATTAACTAACACAGATTAAGTAAGCCGCAACGAAATCCGACAGTGGAATTATATATATACTAGCAAAAGTACCTGTCGTTGACTGGGTTAAAAAACAGCCTACAGAAAATGGACTCTGATTTATGAAATTATGATAGGTTATGAAAAGGAAGGGTCGTAAATTTGGGTTGAATTTGGGGGTATCAAAACCAAAGCAAAATATGATGAAAGTAAAAATAAAATAGAAAAACCCCATAATTTATTATATCATACCTGTTCACACTGAGACACTTATCACAATATTCTGTGGATCTATATTTAAAAAACCTTGTTAAACTTTGTGACATATTTCCATTCTATGGGGGTCAGGTGCGAACGAACACTCCATAGTTTTATTATACCATATTTCTTCAAACTGAAACATAATTATCAAAGTATACTTACGCAGATAGATATGAAAAGTCTTTATTAAAGTTTGTGCCTATTTCCATTCTATGGAGGCCAGGCGCGAACTCAGACCCCACAATTTTATTATACCATCCCTATTTAAGTTAAAACATACTTATTAAAGTATTCTTATGTACATCTATGTCAAAAACACTTGTAAACGTTTTTTTTTCATTTTTAAATTTTTTATTTCCCTACGTTGTGGACCAGGTGCGTACGCAGACCCCACAATTTTAATGAACCACCGTTCGGCCAGATCAAACATACCCATTCCTGTGTCTCGATACATCTTCTATCATTATATGTCATCAGTTTTTTAAAATAGTCAACCATATAGGAGCCTATTCGTGACCACACACACACACACACACACACACACACACACACACACACACACATTCAGCTTTATATTATATATATATATATATATATATATATATATATATTTTGTGTACAGAAAGTTGTTAGTTGAGACAGGTCATTGGTACCGTCGGTTTCAAGCCCGATAATAAGGCCCGTTTAAGGTATCCTTATCGAGCTCTCTTCAGCCAATATTCGTCTATCTTATAACCGGAAGTGTGAAGTATATATACCTCGCGAATCCACGTTCAAATCTCGTTTTGTTTAATCCCCCCCCTTTTTTTTTTTTATCTATCTATATATATATATATATATATATATATATATATATATATATATATATATATATATATATATATATATATCGGGTAATGTAATACCTAATTTTCAACTTTGAATTATTTAAATTTAAGATCTAATTTCGAAAAAATGTTTTTTTTATATGAATCGATTTTAATTTGAACCCCATTTAATTTTAAAATCTCTTTCCTTAGAGAGAGAGAGAGAGAGAGAGAGAGAGAGAGAGAGAGAGAGAGAGAGAGAGAGAGAGAGAGAGAGAGGAGAAATATAAAGATAATAGAAAAATATATATTGGTGTATGTAGATTTATTAATCTATTTAGCATGTAGGTGTTATGAATGCTCATTATGCCAGAAATCAAAAGAAGAAGAAAAGTGCTAGGTAACAAGTTAAAGATGCGACGTCTACCAATAGGCATTAAGTACCATAACAGGGATCTTATTGGAGGTGGTTAGTGGATTGTTTAAGGGATTATTAGATAATCATGGTACTTTAAATATGTTAGAAAGGGCGATAGAGGATTGATCGGCTTTAGGGAGTAGTTACTATATGTTATAGGATTTTATTGAATAATTTATTTATATATATATGTATACATTAATAGGGATCAATGAGAGTTACATGTGCCGATTTATACAAGAAAAATAAAGAATAAAGGGTACAAAGAAACAAATAAGTGTGTTAAAAATTTAAAAAAAAAATAGGGAATAAAAGTTAAAAAACACACAGCGCTAAATCCAGCATAATATCGACAAAAGGAAAAATATAATACAAGAAGATAATCCAATCTAAGACCGTAAGTTCTGTCTGTTATAAGCGAACCCTATACTAAATTATAATTATAAGCGAACCCTACACTCAATTATAATTATAAGCGAACCCTACATTAAATTATAATTATAAGCGAACCCTATACTAAATTATAATTATAAGCGAACCCTACACTAAATTATAATTATAAGCGAACCCTATACTAAATTATAATTATAAGCGAACCCTACACTAAATTATAATTATCAGCGAACCCTACACTAAATTATAATTATAAGCGAACCCTACACTCAATTATAATTATAAGCGAACCCTACACTAAATTATAATTATAAGCGAACCCTACACTAAAGTATAATTATAAGCGAACCCTACACTACCATATCACATTAATAATATATACAATTACCTTAACACTCTACAACTAACTCTGGTGCTACCTGATCAGGCTGTCTAAAGATATTGCCTTCCTGAGACGAAATGCACCTAACATAGTTGTTTTTGTTTTACTTCCTTTTCCAAAACTTAATTATGTTCTGCAAAACCAAAGCCAAATGTATTCAGAACTGTTGAAGTAAATGCAGAAAATAGATACATAAAATTTTATGTAGATACGTCATATATATATATATATATATATATATATATATATATATATATATATATATATATATATATAGAGAGAGAGAGAGAGAGAGAGATATACATATGTATATATATATGTATATATATGTATATATCTATCTATCTATCTATATATATATATATATATATATATATATATATATATATATATATATATATATATATAAAGGAACAAACCGTATTATATGTTCATCAACGTTTCGTATTTATTTCGAGACTTGCTCGAATAAAGACGAAACGTCGATGAACACATAATACGGTTTGTTCCTTTTTATTTCTCTATTTTGTCGGAATACTATTTCCATTATTTTCATTATATATATATATATATATATATATATATATATATATATATATATATATATATATATATATATATATATATATATCCTCTATC
This sequence comes from Euprymna scolopes, assembly GCF_053919585.1. Lineage (NCBI taxonomy): Eukaryota > Metazoa > Mollusca > Cephalopoda > Sepiida > Sepiolidae > Euprymna > Euprymna scolopes. The sequence goes on along the minus strand of NC_136511.1, from coordinate 40,609,558 downwards.
GCCCTTTCTAACATATTTAAAGTACTATAATTATCTAATAATTCCTTAAACAATCCACTAAGCCCCTCCAATAAGATCCCTAGTATGGTACTTAATGCCTATATATATATATATATATATATATATATATATATGGTCAACGGCCAACTAGCACCGTGTGTGTTTGTGTGTATGCATGTGTGTGTTGGGGTGGAGAGGGCTCCCGTAAACCGTGATGAAGGCAACCTTTCTAGGAGAAGCATTAAGCTGGTATGCAGTTTAACTTGTCCGCATTAAGCTGGTATGCAGTTTAACTTGTTGCTGGCTATCTTGCTCTTGTTTGTTGCTGGATCTCAACATTTTGAACCGAGAGAGAGACTTAGCTGTCGTACAAAGCTAAAACTCTGCAAAATCATCTGTGCATAGATACTCCCTCAGGCATTTGTCTATTAAAATGGTCCTGTGGCGATGGAAGTCATTTTTGGGCTTATGGACTTTAAGTGTCAGAGGAAGTGACATTCGTCTAATAAGATGTTGCAATCATCATATATATATATATACTGATGAGTTGTGATACAACGAAACAGTACTGTATGTGGATCACAAATTAAAGCCTCCCGCCTCTTTGGGTTGAGCACTTTGTAAATATATTTTAACCCGACGCGTATTTAAACAATTAAGCGAAGCCCACTATTTATTTTTTTGTAAACAAATGATGGTTTGAGCACTTTCTGCGATGGGCGGGCGTAGATTTAATACACATTCGAGGAGAAACATTTACGGCACTGATTCATAGCTCGATGGTTAGAGTTGTCGACTGTCAACGCGACGGTTGTAGGTTCGATCCACGGCTGGGGAAAGGTGTTTGTCTAGCCGCACTGATGAGTTGTGATACAACGAAACAGTACTGTAGGTGAATGACAAATATATATATATATATATATATATATATATATATATATTTCAAAGTTAAAATCTGCTATCCTAAGCATTTTAAAATATTTCGACTGTATTCGTAATTGATATTATTGATGTGAGTTTCTTTTGTTTTAATATAGAATGCTTCGAGTATTTTTAGTCTATTAACATTTTTCTCGCCGTGCAAAACCTTAGCGTTTTCTACCATGATCCCTCTGAATTCAGAATGATGGCAGCCATGTTTTCTCAAATGTTGCGATATCGAACTAGAGTCAGAGAGGTGGAGAGTTAATCTTCGCGACAATGTGTTTGTAGTATAGCCTATGTAGTTAGTATTATTAGAGATACATTCTTCTAATGGGCAGTTAAATATATATATATATATATATATATATATATATATATATATATATATATATATCAAAGAGTTTATTTTATATGTCGAGCATTATATATATATATATATATATATATATATATATATATATATATATATATATATAGTAAAAAAGCAATTAAGGACGAACTGTGGGTTCCAGGTGTAAAAAATATGGGACACCTGCCAGTATGTAGCAATCTACGTAAAGCTGGCATCATGGCATCATACTGACACTGAGGGCCACAACGAAAGATGATAAACAGAAAAAGGAAAAACAAAAAAGACCGTACACGAGAAGTTTCCCGCGCAGCAGGCGAGCACTTGTTCGAATTGTTTTATTTAAGACCACTCGGAGATCGTATACTTCTGGCAAGGCTGAGCAGTAACTTTGGATTTGAATCAAAATTGTTTATTTTCGTATTATTTGAATTCTTCGGACTACTGTTGAGTCTTATTTTCACAACGTTTCGGTCGATGTAATCTCCGACCTTCTTTAGGTGTATCTTGTCAAACCCCGGAATTTATTTGTCGGAATCGGGAATCTGCACGCAATAAAATACTAAAAAAAAATACTATAGCAAGCCCCACTCCCCCCAATGGTTTACTTCTGCTTGTGCAGCTGCCATTTGTCAAAGGCAGCATGCGTTCCGCAGATTCAATCGACATAAGTCCAGCTCAAATAAACAGAAGTTTATAGAAGCTAGAAATAATTGTAAGAGAGTGATAGACACAGCTAAGTCAGATTACTCTGAAACCACCAGAAAGCGCATCGAAGCACAGAAATTAGGAACCCGGGATTTTTGGAAAATCTACAACAGCGTAGTTAATAATGGACAGTCAATTATTCCCCCACTAACAAACAATCATGAGGTTGCTTGCACGGCAACTGACAAGGCTAATCTGCTTGCCAGTCGGTTTGCCTCAAACTCCACACTGAACTCGGTACACCACTCACTCCCTGATTTTCCTCTGCGAACAGACGCCACACTTGACGACTTGAAAATCACCCCTTCTCAGGTACATGCTATTATAAAAAACCTAGACACCTCTAAAGCATGTGGACCAGATCTCATCCCGGCTGTGCTATTAAAAAAATGCTCTGCCGAGGTTGCTCCAGTTCTGTCCAAACTTTACAATAAATGCCTTAACGAATCTTGTTTTCCCGACTGCTGGAAAACCGCCTCTGTGGTACCAGTCTTCAAGAATTCTGGTGAAAGAACTGACCCACTAAATTATCGCCCCATTAGCCTCCTCCCGCTTTTCGCCAAAATATTTGAGTCCTTAGTTAATAAAGCCCTAGTCCAGCACCTAACAGCTGCTAAACTCTTGACTGACAAACAATATGGATTCAGGCAAGCCCGTTCAACAGCAGATATCTTAACTGTAGTTTCTGAACGTATATACCGTTCATTGGATAAAACAGGGGAGGGTAGAGCGGTGGCCCTTGATATATCTAAGGCTTTTGACAGGGTATGGCACGATGGTCTTCTAAGGAAAATTAGATCATATGGAATCACTGGAAGAATTCATAACGTAATTAAATCCTTCTTAAGTAATAGAAAAATCAAAGTTGTCCTCGACGGACGTACATCCAAACAATATGACATAAATGCGGGAGTGCCTCAGGGGTCTATCCTTGGACCTCTATTGTTCCTGATATTCATAAACGACCTCCCTGATAATATTGTTTCGGAGATGGGTATATTTGCCGATGACACCACTCTCTATAACAGATATGAGGGGAAAACAAATGAACACATATCCAAGAAAATGGCAGAAACACTAGAGGATGACCTCCAATCCGTAGTGGAATGGGGACAAAAATGGTTGGTCTCATTCAATGCTGCTAAGACTAAGCTTGTTTCCTTCAATAACTACAAGAAACCTTCTCTACCACCAATAGCAATGGCCAAGAACACATTGCCTGAAAGTACTTCTTTTAAACTCCTCGGCCTAACGTTTACAGGGAATATGAACTGGAATAGATACATTGAGAGCATTGCCAAGGCTGCTGCAAGGAAGGTTGGCTCCCTCTACCGTGCTAGAAAACTACTTACGCCTGCCAGTATCCTATACCTCTATAAGGCAACCATTCGCCCATGTATGGAGTACTGTTGTCACATCTGGGCTGGTGCATCTGCTGCTTGTCTCTCGCTCCTGGACAGGGTTCAAAAAAGAGTCGCAAACCTGATAGGTCCTGAACTGTCATCTGGGCTTCAACCTCTGTCCCATCGACGAGATGTTGCATCCCTCTGCCTGTTCTACAAATACTTTAATGGTGAATGCTCTGACGAACTGCAAACACTTGTACCTCCCCGACGTAACTACCCCCGACAAACCCGACAAGCTACTAAGTCTCATCCCTTTACAGTGGAGATCCCTAGGTGCAAGAAAGCCTTTTACTCCAATAGTTTCTTCCCCAGAACTGCGGGTCTTTGGAACTCCCTTCCGGGATTCTGCTTTCCCAACTGCAATGATATGCAGAAGTTCAAGTGTAATGTTAACAAACATCTTTCTACTCTTCTCCCTTCATAATGACCCCGCTAATTAATTCCCTAATAGTAGCCCCCTGCTTCAAAGTGGCACTGTGCCTTGTTTGGGGTGAAAATTGAATTAAAAAAAAAAAAAAAAAAAAAAAATTTTGAACGGAACTTTTTATTTCACGGCAGTAGCATGCTCTCATTCTGTCAGCCATGATGTTGTATTTTTGAGTTGCTTTGATTGAACTTTAAACGCCCAGAAGAGTGTAACTTTTACACCTGAATTTTACAAAGTATATCCGAAGAATGACACTCAAGATGTTGAACCCAGGACCGCTGCGAAGAAGGCAGGTTCTCTCTGCCGTGCTAGAAATCTACTAACGCCGAAAGTATCCTGTAGCTCTATAAGGCCACCATTCGCCCATGTATGGAATATTGTTGTCATATTTGGGCTGGTGCATCTGCCACTAGTCTCTCGCTCCTAGACAAGGTTAAAAAAAAGAGTCGCCAACCTAATAGGTCCTGAACTATCATCTAGGCTTCAGCCTCTGTCCCATCGACGAAATGTTGCATCCCTCTGCCTGTTCTACAAGTACTTTAACGGTGAATGCTCTGACGAACTGCAAACACTTGTATCCCTTCAACATAAATACCCCCAACAAATACGACAAGCAACTAAATCCCACCCCTTCACAGTAGAGATTCGTAGATGTAAGAGAGCCTTCTACTCCAGTAGTTTCTTCCCCAGATCAGCTAGACTTTGGAATTCCCTTCCCGGGCCCTGCTTCTCATACTGTACTGACATGCAAAAGTTCAAGTGTAACGTGAACCGACATCTTGCTGCCCAACTCCCTACATAGTACCCCTGATGATTATGTCCCTGATAGTAGCCCGTACATCAAAGTGGCAATATGCCTTGTTTGGGGTGAAAATGTAATTTAAAAAAAAAAAGAGAGATGAGAGCAGTAGTCTGAAGAATCTAAATAATACAAATAATCAATCCTCATCTCAAAAATTCAGAAATATCTTGAAGTCATTTACATCGAAATTAGACACACGTAATCATATTAATTGCAAAACTAGTAAAAATAATTAAAATGTCTCGCAAAATAATTATCACTAATAAATTCTTAGTCTTCAAACATGTTATACAGGGTGTTCCAAAAGTCTTGGCACATTTCAAGTCCTCATATCTGTTTAATGTGCCCAAGACTTTTGGAACACCCTGTATTTTGTTTGCGAATCTCACGTTATTTCACATTCGTATGCAACATCTCATCAATACAAACGCTCGTTTCACACTTTCTAAATACGAGCCATTAAAAGACTAAAACGTAAAAGAAAATGGATGCAAACGTGATAACACTAACCTCTGCCTGAATATGGTTTGATAAATCGAAGCGAAAATATTTGTGAAAATATTGAACAAGAAATCCGATATTTATTTCATTTCCACAGCGGGATAATGTAACACTAGAGTGTGAAAGTAGGATTTTGAATAGTCGGCACCTTAAAAAAAGAAAAAAAAGAAGCACTTTGGTCTGCAAAAATTGCCTGAATAGCCCGGTTGGCATTCCCCGATTAGCAATAAACTAACCCACTCTCTCAAAAGCCTGAATTTTAATAAGTACACCCGAAGAATGGTACTCAAAATGAGAGCAGTAGTTCGAAGAATTCAAATAATATGAATAATTAATCCTCATCTCAAAAATTCAGAAAGGTAGTATTGCTTATTGTGTTTATTTTGTTTTATGGCATATCAATCCTTTTTGGGTGTGCATTAAATGGCGAATCCAGTCATTTCGCTGAAAAATGTTGCTTAAATTCTCAATATCTTCAAATATTTATTTATTTATTTATGTTGTTTGATTTAATGATTCGATATATTGTTGTATGGTGAAGGGAAAACTCTAGTTTTCTAGTTAGAAACGAAGTAATTAGGATCAAATATTATTATTGAAGGAGAATGCCTTTTTTTACATGGTAGTCAACACGTATGAAGGCCCGGAAGCCACTCGAGGATAAGGGTTATTGCGTGTACAATAATCAATGGGATAATATCGTAGTAATCGTTAGTATTGGAGATTTGATAGAGTACCTTACTTAAGGGGGCGGTTTATCACGAATTTGTTTATGTTGGACTTGAAGACTTCCAAGTTGTAGTCAGGTGGGAAACAGGCAAACGGAACAGAGTTCCACAGTCATGCACTTCTAAGTAAGAAGCTTTGTTCAAGGAATCTACGTTTTGATTTAGGCACAGATAAAGAATGGGGAAAATTATTGACAGTGGTTTCAGCTAGACGGGTGTTTTTTGTGAAAGATTGGCGAGGGGAGGACCAGAGATTGGAGCTCAGACAAGCACTGTTTGGCGATAAATAGGTTAGGGAAGTAATTATAATAGAGAATAAGCTGAAGCAGTTGTCGTACACTTGTCGAGCCTTAATTTGTCGTACACAAATAGTAAAAATCCACATAGACAGTATATAAAAAGATGACCGTTATATTGTTTTAAAACTATTGTAAAAGGAGGAAAAACGCCAATTTAAAATGATATATAAAGTACAGGTATTAAAAGGAAAACTTATTTGAAAATACATCATTTCAAAACAAAATTAAAAATTCCGCAAAAACTTTCTTGTCAACCTAATATATACACATGAGAACACGAATCCGCTATGGTTAAAATAAACTACTATCACCGCCATCTCCACTTTCACTCCAACCCATCAATTATCATTATAGATAATAATAAAACTTAAGAAGACAAGGCAGTAGAATAGCAGTAATAATAATAAAAATAAAGAATACGCCATAAATAATAATAATAATAATAATAATAATAATTTTAAAATCTTTTTAAAAAGTTTAAAAGCTATATAATAATAATAATAATAACAACAGAAAAAAAACAACAACAACAACAATAATAATAATAATAATAATAATAATAATAATAATAATAATAATAAATAATCAATGATAAGATCTAATTATTGATTAGAATAGTGATAAAAATGGTAACTGATAATGAAAAAGTAAGTAGTAAAAATACTGACAACAATTGGTAATAATAATTATACTGATTACTGGAAACAACAATAAGACAAATATAATTTATGATGGTAATAATAATAAAATAATAATAATAATAATAATATAAATAAAAATGTATAAAAATAAAAAATAATAATAAATGTTAAATAAAAATTTAAATTATAAATAAAATAAAGTAATAAAGATGGCTAATAACGAATATAATTAGTTGATTTTAATGTATATTTTTAAAATTTATAAGTTACATTAAACAAATTGTATACAGCTGTCACCCCCACTCTTTCACCAGTCGGTTGAGGACGATCGTCGACCTCGGAACATTTCCACTGCCGGTGATAATTCTTGGACATCTAAAGTTACTGGTATGGGGAAGTGACCGAATTATCGGTTTATCGTCTAGTTATATATCCTGGACCAATTCGTTGTGTACCCTCTTAACGACGAACGTCGTCGAAAGAGAGCCGTGGATTTTTTGTGTAGTAAAAGAAAAAAAAACAGGATAAAACGATTCTGCACCAAATATATATTAACAAAAAAAAACAGTACAGTTCTTATAATTCTTTCAGAGTCCTGAAGGAAGCGATGTGTTATTATGCTAAGAATATGGTCAAAGGCATCAGCTTGTAACCTTGTGGAGTGTCGGTCTCTGGGTATCTGAAGAAATGTGTCAAGTCAAGAGCCAACTCTGCTTTGACTGTGTTCCTATCTGCGCATCTCTTCTCCAAGAAATGCCTGCGCATTCTCTCAGAAATGTGTTTTAAGTCAAAAGCCCACTCTGCTCTGACTTTCTGTGTTCTCTCTATCTTTCCATCTGAGAGTCTGTCCTCTGCGCATTTTCTCTTTTGTCCATCTGACTTGTTGATATATATATATATATATATATATATATATATATATATGTATATATATATATATATATATATATATATATATATATATAAACAATTATATCGCCCTCTGAAAATCACGCGGATATTATTTCTTTTTTGTTTAGAAATTCAATTCTCAGTCCATAATCTAAATTATCATTTACAAAAATAACACAATGGCTCGCTTCAAAGATCTGATCGAACTCAAATAAACAGTTAGTAAATACAGTTTTTGTTAACCTTTAACACACAGAGTTCTCAGGTTTCTTAAATAAACAACTTGATACCAAGTGGTTTTGCCTTTCTTCCTTACTTTGTTACACAGCATTTCAGAGTTAATATATATTTATTTTCATGTTATATTAAGGTACATATCATTTATAATTTAAATTTATAACGTACCTGGTAAGTATAAAAGATTTAAAATAGTATAAGAGTAAAGTTGTCAAATTACAAATTATGGTTAAAACGTTTACTTTTTAGTATATTAGAAAAATATTATCAATTTCAATCAAAACAAGGAATTAAAATTAAACTTAAAGTTTAGACTAAAGAGTTTTTATTAAAAAAATGTCATTTGAGTTAAGCTATACCTAGTGTGATAAAGTTTACAACCCATAAAAATCTAAGGAATTAACAACACATACATATAAGCTGAATTTTGCAAAGTATCGATATTAAAAATAATCATCATTAAAAAAGGTGAGAACAAATTACAATCTGAAGCAAAATCAATTTTAAAAAAAGTAACAGTGATTAATTATAAAAAGGAACAATAAAAGCAAGAAAGCAGCGAAATTAGATTTCAGAGCATCCAGAGTCATCATACGTCGTTACACCACGTAGGAGCGGATATTTATCGTAAAGTGGGATTTTCAATTGAATTCAAATTTAAAACTTGTCAGCTTCTTTTGAATATTTAAAATAGACATCATTTAAAATGGGGAAAACAGATAAATATTCGAAGTTTGTCAGTAAAAATATTTGGGGGTAATAAGTATAGTTTATGAAATGATAGTCCGAAGCAGCAATGATAAAGATGGTGCAGTTATAAATATAGTAAATATAATATTTTGTGAAATTTTAATAAATAGGATCATTACTGTAGGATATAAGTATAAGTAGTACAAGAACCAGAATAGATAAGAACTTTAAGAGGAAGGAATAAGTAAGTGAGTTAGGAGGTGTGATTTATAATGTCTACAATTAATTGATATCTCTTGTCTATTTTATTTTAGTTAAGAACCTCCTTTTCTTAAATTTTGTGATAAAGAATTTTTCATTCAGGCAGAGGAAACAAGAGGATTTTAATGATTGATAAGTTATTTTTATTTTCCAGTTAACAATTGTTTTTCTTATTAATTCTTTATAATATGAAGCTAATGATGTCTTATCACTATTATTTGGATTAACAAAGGAAATTTCATGACCTGTATATCTTTGTTTGAAGTATATATAAAATTTGTTGATGATAGGATCCTGTGCTCTAATGTTATCTTGATAGTTATGTTTGAGGGGACATTCAGATTTATTCATACAACTGCAAATATTAGGTTTTTTTTTGTTTTTTTTTACTCTGGTTAAATTCTGTTTTATTAAAATTTTTTATTTTTGTGTTGTTTTAGTATTTTTTTCCTAAGTTATTGATGCGGCTATATATTAATTTAATAGTGTTTTTATTAAAATTTTTGTGAAAAGTATTACTGGGGAAGTGTAGATTAATGAGATTTAAGAATTTTTTCTTAGATAAGTTTTAACCATTTGATTGAAAGGGGGTGTAAACATAATTATTTTTCTTTAAATACTTTTCTAGATGTGGCCGTATTTTGTGTAAGTATGTTCTAATTGAGCTTTTTTTATATATCCATTTTTTATAAGGGTCTTATTGTAAAAGTTCTTATGTTTATTAAATATTTCTTTTCTTCTGCTGATAGACTTGGGGATATGTTTAATGATAGATTAAGGGTGGTTTGAGAGAGGGTGGGCATAAATAAGGTTCATGTTTTCCTTTCTATAAGGTTTCCTTGCTAAGTTTTAGAGCATTAAAATTTTGGTAATTTCGATGCAAATTTATTTATCTTTTAAATGTAACCGTAAAGAAATGAAAAAGAAAGAAGAAATCAATTTGCCTTTTCACTTGCAAGTTTTGCGGAAAAAAAGCATGGCAGTCCGTCTAAATTGAAACCAGGCGCATCTTGTGGTTCTTCACACAATAATCTCAGGTTGTTTGAATGACATGCCTAAATATCACACGATTAGAGAATCAGAAGAAGTTGTCGTACATTTGTCGTGCCCTAATTTGTCGTACACAAATAGTAAAAGCAACATAAACTGTATATAAATATGACCGTTATATTATTTTAAAGTTAAATTAATAGCGTTCAGATTCCACAGATAGAGTGAGAAATGAACCAAACTTTCGTATTTATTTAGATATCGGTTGAGCTCTTTAGTAAGAGGAAATAACGATGCCCACCTAAAAAAATAATAAACAGGTGTTAGGCTTGTTAACAAAAGTTTGACACCCTGCTTGGGAGCCCATTTTTCAAACTCTTCAGCCTAAAATTCACAGGAAACATTAATTGCAATGCATAGATTACGGACGGCTGCCGCAAAGAAGGTAGACTCCCTCTACCATGCTAGAAAATTACTCGCACTAGAAAGCATCCGATATCTCTATAAAGCTACCATTCACCCATGCATTAAGTATTGTTGCCACATCTGGGCTTGAGCATCTACCGCTAGATACTCATTTTTTAGAAAAAAAGCCCCAAATCTAATAGGTCGTGCATTAACCTAGGCCTGGCCACAACATAATTGAAGCGAGTTGGGTGTAAAAGGCGTTTTTAAGAAGCGTCCAGACATTGGTCAGAAACGAAGGAAGAGATGATGACCGGCGGCTGTAACCTAAGTTCCTAGATGCCGGAAAGACTTCTACTCCAATAGTTTGTTCCCTCGGACTGCCAGACTTTGAAATTCCCTACCTGTTTTTTGCTTCCCTAAGTGTACTAACATACTGAAGTTTAAATGTAATAACAGATCGTCTCACTGGTCAACTCTCCACAGTTCCCTTTTAGACATGATCGCAAACTAAGGTTTTAAGTGGCAATATGCCTTGTCTCGTGTGAAAAAAAAGATAAAGAAAAATGCTAGGTAAATATTATCGTTTATTGGCATGATTCTCACATCAATATTATAACTGTTTTGCTTACCAACCCGACATCCCTGTTTATTTGAGCACTCCAGGTCAAGCCACACCCCTACCACAATTTTCGCACGCATCTCTATGTAACCGACGGACAGGACTGATATTCTTTTGTTTGTTCGTATTTATTTGAGATTTTATTTTTTATTTATTTATCTAGTTTTTCATTTTCTCTTCTTTTTCTTTGCGTGTATTCTCCACAGTTTTTGTTTCCATAATTCATTCACGAAATGACGATCACAACTTCAGCTGGCTCTCGCTATTGCCGACAATAACCCGTCGCCCCCGTTGCCGCCGTCGGCCATCATTTTTTTTCTCCGTTTCCGACCAAGTGCCTGGACGCTTCTTACAAACGCCCTTTACGCCCAGCTCACTTCAAATTGTGTGTGCGTGTTGTGAGCAGGCCTAAATACTGGGAGTATCATCCTGTCTATAAGACATCAGTGGAAACGAGGAACAGTACGCAACAAACAAACAAGCAACAAACAGGCGAACGAAATATGTCCCGACGGCGACTCGAGGCTGCGATCCTCAAAAGAAAGGAAGGAAATAAAGTTGGTAAGTCCCTAAATGCTTACATTTTTGTCCGGTTTTGCTAGTTATGTACGACAAATTAAAGCACGACGAATGCACGAAAACTGCTCCTAGTCATTTTCTATTTGTGTGATATTTTGGCACGACATATGTAGGACAATAACTACTACTCATCGGCTGCTGCTATGCGGGTAGGGAATTAACAATGTTCTGACATAGGCTAAATGCCTAAGCTCAATTTGTTTACAGAAAGAGCATCGCTTAATACACTAAGGGTAGTTTGTTTATCACTTCCCAATAAGCTCAACCCAAAATAGGGAGCATTATAATCCTCCACAAGCAGTACTGTTACGCAGTATCACAGCTCAAAACAAAATTCATGACAACTCAAAGTTAAATAAACTTTATTTGATCACCGAAAGAAAGAAAAACAAAAACAAAAATGTAAGAAAAATTAAAACGAATAACGTATACATATGTTGTTGATTCCTTACCCGCATAGCAGCAGCCGATGAGTCGTATTTATTGTCGTACATATGTTGTGCTTTAATTTGTCGTGCCCAAATATCACACCAATAGAAAATGAGTAGGAGCAGTTTTCGTACATTCGTCGTGCCTTAAATTGTCGTGTGTGTATGTGTGTGTTTGTTTGTTTGTGTGTGTTTGTTTGTGTGTGTGTTACAATATTATATTACTAGCGGTGGTTACCCGACGTTGCCCGGGTTTTAAGATGCGTGTGTGGTTGAGGGGGGGGAGGTGATAAAATGAAAACAACGCAAAGTAATAACGCTGTTAAAATATTATAAAAACAAACAATGTTAAAACTATCAAAAAAAAATCCCGAAAAAAAAATCAATTAAAAAAATGAACATGATGCAATACGAACAGTGCCCGGGTATTTGAAAAATCACAAAATACTTTGCAGGAGGGGGGGGGGATTCGAACTCGAATCATTGAAAAAAAAACGAAAAAAAAAAACGTGATGAATTAACTAAAAAGTGAATTAGGTCAAATATCAATTCCGCAGTGAACAAATTCTAAATGAATTTTTTTTTGTTTTCTCGAATTCTAAATGCATTTATTTGTTTTGATTTTAATTTAAGTGTAATTAATGCAAGTGAATTCACGATATTGTTGCATTGTAATAATAAACAGTAAATAATTAATTTTTGTGTAAAAATAATTGTTTAGTTGCAAGCAATAATAAATAAAGGTATAGTTATATTTTAAGGTTAGAGTCGTTAAAACCGGAAGTAAGAACTGGTTAGTCCCGCAGGTTGCGTCTTACACTAACTAAAAAAAGAAAAAAGAAAACAATAATAGTAATCGCGTTTTCTTTATATATTTTTCATTTTTATTTTATTTAGGGTAAAAACAGAAAGCATAAATCAGGGAAAGAAGATAAAAAAAACGGCATAAATAACCTTGTACGATTTCAAACCGGTGTTTCTTCGCAATGTTCCTTGTGAACTCATCCGATGCAGTGTAAATGGGGAGCGGGAAAAGGAGGAATCTAATAAAGAGAAAAGATGTTGCAACTTCCATTGAAATTAACCGATTTTGGCAGTGAACTCTCACCGGGAAAAATATAGGAATGTACGGTTATCGAGGAAGTGTAAGGGTAATAGGCCTATAGCACAACTCAGATCCTGTGCTGCAGTTTGTGCACATTACATTTATATGTAATGTCTTGATTATTAATTCGTTTACGGTCCAACTAACACGGGGGAAAATGAGTTCATTATATATATATAATTTTCTTCAACAATGCTTCAAGCAAACGACAACCTACTTATACCCATCAGTCTCGGCCAGACAAAGTTTGCACTCATGAAGAACACTCTTCCGCTGTCTTCTCTTGAAAAAGGACTAATAAGTCTGAAATATATTGAGATCTATAACACCATTGGATACAACAGAAAAAAAATACTGTTGTTTAGAGTTTTACTCTATATAAAAAAAAAATCTCGCATTGTTCTTGGCTTTAATTTTACCTTATAATATATATATATATATATATATATATATATATATATATATAAGATAGAAGAAGATAGAATAGAAGAAGAAGATAGAGAAGAAGAAGAGATAGATAGAAGAAGATAGAAGAATAGATAGAAGAAGATAGAAGATAGAGAAGAGAAGAGATTAGATAGAAAGATAGATAGAATAGAAGAAGATAGATAGATAGAAGACAGAAGAAGATAGAAGAAGATGGGATAGAAGAGAAGATATTATGATTATATTAAAAAGTTAGGGTACTTTTGGAGTTTTTCTGTTCGTATACAGATGTAAACGTGTAATTGGTTAACGAAAACGGAACAGGCAGAGTACACAGTACTAGGCAGTAGTTTTTATGACGTTAATAAGCGATTTCGAATAACTCTTAAGTTTTAATATTTAAAAAAAAAACTGGACACGTATTTAATAAAGTTAAAAAATTAATATCAGATAATATCATAAAAAAATTTGCATAATATATTTTTAACTAAGTGATTCAATTTTTTTAAAAATCGTAAAAAAAAAAAGAACAAAGCGTATTCGGCATTTGTGATCGAAGAGAATTATTTTGGCTTAAAAACATGATTTCTAAATTTTTTTTTTAATTCAAATTTTCACCCCAAACAAGGCACAGTGCCACTTTGAAGTACGAGGCTATTATCGGGGACATAAGTTGTAGGGATATTATGAAGGGGGATGAGCAGCAAGTTGTCGGTTCGCATTACACTTGAACTTCTGCATGTCAGAACAGCTGGGGAAGCAGAATCCCGGAAGGGAGTTTCAAAGTCTAGCAGGTTTGAGGAATAAACTATTGGAGTAGAAGGATTTCTTACACCTAGGGATCTCTACTATGAAGGAGTGGGATTTAGCTGCTTGTCGGGTGAGTCGGGGATATTTACGTCAAGGGGGTACAAGGGATTGTAGTTCGTCAGAACATCCACCATTAACATACTTGTAGAACAAGCAAAGGGATGCCACATTTCGTAGATGGGGCAGAGGCTGAAGCCTAGGTGACAGTTCAGGACCTATAAAAAACGTATGCATTAATCGTAGTTACTTTCTTTCATGCAAATATTAAGCGTTACTTTGGTTTCATGGAATTTCACAAATAGGTTTCCTCGAATTAGCTATAAAGCAGTAGAAACTAGATATAGATGGAAATTAACATAACCGGGTATTGTATACTCACGGCTCAAGGAACGGGTGTTTTTTTTTGTTTTTGTTTTTGTTTTTTTTGAGTCGTCGAAAATATTAATATGCACAAAAATTCTCTAAATTTTTCGAGTAGAACAACTGCTATTGTGTTTTAGTAAAAAAAAAAAAGTCTATTACAATAAGGCTAAAGTTTTCGTCGCTATTAAAGTGACGAAAAGGGCGATAAGTATGTCGCCTGTATTCGCAACATCCAGCGAAATGCAATTTCCACTAATTTTCCGTAAAAATTACTTTTAACTATAACTAATTTTCTACTCGACGAGTTTTCGTAATTCTTGGATATGTTACTATTTTCGACATGTCAATTACTTAAGTGCTGTTGTTTTTGCTTAAAACGACATATTAAAATAAATCGATCTTGCGACACTATCTTAACAAGTACCTTTTCTTTTTCATATTTAAAAGCGATGTATGCTGGTGCCATATTTCCAGCGTTAAATACCCATAAATAATACATATATAACACGCCGCACACAAAAAATGTGAACGTACACAAACTTGTTCCTCTTCTTTTTGTTCCTCGTATTTGTCGAGGATAGTCCGGGTTTCCGCATCCAATGAGTCATAATACAGTTTCATAGTCAACATTGTAGTTACTGGTTTTAACGAGGTGGAGGCGGAGGCGGATTTTATTCACTGTAAGAGAGGAATTGTACAATGACAATAGGAAATTAAAAACAATCAGCACTTTTACATAGCTAAAGGAATCTGCTCGAATTCAATACACACACACTATGTATATATATATTTTCCCCAAAACCTCTAGCCTGGGTGGAGGGGAGACTAAACCTTACTGCTATGGTTTCGAATGATCTAAAATATCTCATGTTATAACAAACTTTTGAAAATAAGGTACGATTATGAATATCTCCAGTATCAAATAATCCTTATACACTGTGAAATTTACTTTCTGCATGAAAACCAAAGAGGGGAGATTTAACATATGAGAAATATTTGGAATGAAGTTGCGCGCTTGCTGTTATTTCATATTTTTAAAAACCATAACAGTAAGTTTTAGTCTCCCCTCCATCAAAGCCAAAGTTTTTGGGGCAATATCAGATATTTTGTAATTCATATGCAAAACTAGGAAAACAAATAACTATGATTGAAACATTTTATGGCTGTAAAAATGTGCGAAAAAAAAAGGCTCTGGGTGATGAATGATCTCTTTAATGTGCCACCTTAAGGGCTAATGTCACATAGACGACTACACAATTCAGGTTATTAGCTTTCCAACGAGCCAACAGGCGGATAACGTCAGCTCATATGAAACGTTTACCTCCAGCTGCACTTACTAGTGACATGACCACAAGGATAGACATAGAAACAGAAATTTTCCGACATTTCAGGCTACTGTTCACGAAGTATTACCGACCTGGAAAGCAACTTTTTCTTCACCCTTTGTCAGAAAAATCACTCATTGGAAATGAGGACTGAAGGACAAAAAAGGAGAAGTGAGAGTTACTGGAGATGCCGATAACACATCCACATGCATTATCTACTCTCCATTTAAATTATAAAAAAAAAGGTGAGAAGGACTTATTAATATCTACTTAGTATAAGTCCGTTGCCCCATTCCCAGTTTAGGACAGTACTTGAAGATAGTTTCCCCTCCCATATTAATGCATGGATACTTTTTGCCTTTATCTACCTATTTGGGAAATGTTCAATTTCATAGGAGACTTTTTTTCTTTCTCGTTTAAAATATAGGAAAAAAGTATTGGTTAATAATAGTATATTCGACAAAAAAGATTTAGGAAAAACAAAAAAAGATAAAAGAAAACGAAACAAATATTCAGGATAAAAGTCAAAGCTGGAATAAGTAAAAAATAAAACAAAAGTTTGCAATCCACAGATGTTAGTAGACTTCAAAAGTTACGGATAGAAAAGTTACGGACAGATGTTAGTAAACTTCAAAAGTTACGGATAGAAAAGTTACGGACAGATGTTAGTAGACTTCAAAAGTTACGGATAGAAAAGTTACGGACAGATGTTAGTAGACTTCAAAAGTTACGGATAGAAAAGTTACGGACAGATGTTAGTAGACTTCAAAAGTTACGGATAGAAAAGTTACGGACAGATGTTAGTAGACTTCAAAAGTTACGGATAGAAAAGTTACCGACAGATGTTAGTAGACTTCAAAAGTTACGGATAGAAAAGTTACGGACAGATGTTAGTAAACTTCAAAAGTTACGGATAGAAAAGTTACGGACAGATGTTAGTAGACTTCAAAAGTTACGGATAGAAAAGTTACGGACAGATGTTAGTAGACTTCAAAAGTTATGGATAGAAAAGTTACGGACAGATGTTAGTAAACTTCAAAAGTTACGGATAGAAAAGTTACGGACAGATGTTAGTAGACTTCAAAAGTTACGGATAGAAAAGTTACGGACAGATGTTAGTAGACTTCAAAAGTTACGGATAGAAAAGTTACGGACAGATGTTAGTAGACTTCAAAAGTTACGGATAGAAAAGTTACGGACAGATGTTAGTAGACTTCAAAAGTTACGGATAGAAAAGTTACGGACAGATGTTAGTAGACTTCAAAAGTTACGGATAGAAAAGTTACGGACAGATGTTTGTAGACTTCAAAAGTTACGGATAGAAAAGTTACGGACAGATGTTAGTAGACTTCAAAAGTTACGGATAGAAAAGTTACGGACAGATGTTAGTAGACTTCAAAAGTTACGGATAGAAAAGTTACGGACAGATGTTTGTAGACTTCAAAAGTTACGGATAGAAAAGTTACGGACAGATGTTTGTAGACTTCAAAAGTTACGGATAGAAAAGTTACGGACAGATGTTAGTAGACTTCAAAAGTTACGCATAGAAAAGTTACGGACAGATGTTTGTAGACTTCAAAAGTTACGGATAGAAAAGTTACGGACAGATGTTAGTAGACTTCAAAAGTTACGGATAGAAAAGTTACGGACAGATGTTAGTAGACTTCAAAAGTTACGGATAGAAAAGTGACTTAGCTTCTTGAGTTCGTAGCGTAAAAAGGGATGCTAGTCAGTCAGTCTGTTTTTATGCCGATATTTAAAGGGTATGTTGGGTGGCGGTGGTGGTGGTGGGGGAATCTTGGTGAGTTCTGTATTTTTATTTCTTTCTTTTAAATTCAACATTGAATTATCTACCTCATGCCAGAATGTTCGACCATTTCAGCTCCACCCCATAATAAATATGCTATAATGGAACTTTTATCAAATTGGAAAGTCTGGTTAAATTTTAACTCGTGTAAAAAACTGGTTAAGAAGAAATACCTTTAGGGTTACGTATTAAGTTTAGACTAGCTAGAAGTAATGCATACTTTAGAGAGAAAAAAAAAGCCGCGTGTTTTTGAGTTCAGATAATATGCAGGTATAATCTGGAATATATATATATATATATATATATATATATATATATATATATATATATATTAGTGGCCTGGCAAGGCCACAGGGGAGACAAATCCCAAAGCAGCATAACTAAAGTTATGCAGGGAAAACAACCGAAGCAGCAAAACCGACAAATGTAAGGGAGACAGAAAAAGCAGCAAAACTAAACCTAATCTGCCAGGACACTATATATACAAATGCAGGCAAATTTGGGCATATTTTATTAGTTAGAAAATATGGTTTCTTTTTTTACTAATTGTCATAAAATTTTTACCATAGAATAATATCAAAATTTTCAAAAAGACTGAAAATTTTTATGCAGAAATAGAATACACAATAAAATATAAATATAAAATAAATAGATAATAGAAAATAAATTTATCTTTATTTCTATGTATTTTTTATTTAATTATTGTGTTATGTTCCACTCACAAGTGTTGAGCTTGATAGGTGTTTATATCACGGTTTATCAGAATTATTTAAACTCACTTGCTATATACTTTAATAAGTTTCCAGACATTTTGTTCACGTATTTAAATTGTTGTTGACTCTTGAAAATTCAGTATGTTATTGCTATACATCTTATGAGATGATTGACCAGTTTTTATGATTTCGGGATAAAATGAGCAGCTACAGCAAAAATTGGAATACATCTTACTAAAGCCTGATTGTCACAGTTGGTAAATTTCAAAACTGTAAAGAAACGTATGGAATGCTTCAGACTGCTTTTGAACCATCTTGCATGAATAGAGCATCAGTTTTTGAGTGAGATAAGAGATTAAAGGAAAGCAGGGAGTCTGTGAGGGATGATTAGAGATGCGGGAGGAGTAAGGAAGTCAGAACACCAGTTGATTGGCCAAATAAAGAATTTCACAGTTCTTGATGCTCTGGCGATCTGCGATGAAAGAGATCAAGAGACAGAGCTTCCAGTGGAAGCATGCTGACTCTCCCAAACTCAAGAAAGCCAGACAGAGTATATCCACCCATAAACTTTTGATTATTTCTTCTTTTTTTTTTTTTTTGATAGTTAAGGAAGAGATTCCATCAGAAGAGGCCCGCATTCTTCAAATCAGGTCAGTGACATTTCCACTAGGACAATGCACCAGTGCACAACTCCATCCTTGTCACAGACTATTTGATCAAGATGGGTATCAAGACAGTTCCACACACTCCCTATAGTCCAAACCTTGCTCCGTGTGACTTTTGATTATTTCCTAAGCTCAAGGAAAAACTTAGACTGCCGTTATGAGACAAGTGAGGAGGTGAAAGAGGCTGTGACGAGGGCCATTGACACGCTCACACAAAAGGACTTCCATAGGGCTTTCCAGAAGTTGTTGGAACGGTACAACAAGTGCATTGCAGCCGGAGGAGATTACTTCGAAGGGGACGACAGATTCATGTGTGTAATAATAAAATAGAATAGTGATTTCAAGATTATGAGGGTTTTTGAAGCACGAAAACGATATTTTTTGTGTCATTAATATTAAATACAAAAAATAACACCGTTTTCATGCTTCAAATAACGTTGAAATCAATATATATATATATATATAGATAAATAGATAGATAGATAGATATTGTTTTGGGAGTCTACTTTTATGGAAAAAGATTCATAAATATCTTTCCATGTAGCGATTTTTTAAATGTGTTGTTTAGTAATATAAGAAAAATATTTTCAAATATACAACGAAACACGTGTAAGACACAATATAATGAAAAATTAGGCATTTGCCTAAACTAAATAATGTACATATAATAATTACTTTTTATAACAACAAACACGTGTAATGTGTTTCATGCTTTCGCAATCATCAGTGCAGGAAGGGACGGTTGCTGCCGAGCAAAGGGTTCGAAACTCACAATGAAATCACTTTTGACTCCGTTAGCAAGGAATGTTACACCTGCGCTCCGTCAATCATCACGATAATGAAGTGAAATTGAACATTCATGAAGTTAAATATATGCACAATGTTATTAAGACGATCTATAGTGATCGAGCGACCCGAAATCGTGATCTTGCAAAAGGCCAGCTGACTGCCTTTTAGTTTTAAGACAGTATTCAACTCTTAAGTATTTACTTTTTAAAAGGGCGAAATAATTATGAATTATAAATAATAATTTGTTTATATACATTTCATGGTTTTGCAGCCATGAGTGAAGGAAGTGACGTTTGCCGCAATTTTTTATTTCTTTTAGTTGGTTTCGGAATGTATTATTTAATGTTATTTAATAGCATTTGTATTAAATCGGGGTGGGGGGGGCGTTATGTTTTTGTAGATGTTGGTAAATTGATCTAAAGTTTTACCAGCTGCATGGCGGGGCAGCGAGATATGATGAAAAAATGCCGCCTAAATGCACGCAATATCTATATTTATATTTCTCTTAGTAAGTCCGTTTCTTTTTTCTCGGAATCTACAGAGCAGATCTGCCTGAAATGTTGTATAGACCTTTGTTATGAGAAGGTACAGCAAACTAAGTACTATGGTATCCGTTCGATGAACAGTTAAGGATTAATAGGAATTAATATTGAATAGCGACCACAATACAATATTTATTGTAGAAATTTTGCATAAAACGTTCGTTCTAAGTCAACGGATTGTAACTTTTGCAAAAACATATATATACAAGAATAAAAAAGCATTGGAAATGCAAAAGAATATAGGGATGGTATGCCAAAAAGTATACAAACAAGATAGCTATGATTGGCTAGGCACATGGAAATAGAATTGCATCCAAAGTATAGCCCTATAGCTTTTCTCCAATCTTCATTCCGTGCCATCATTACGGTTGTAAAAAGCTATAGGGCTATACTTTGGATGCAATTCTATTTCCATGTGCCTAGCCATTCATAGCTATCTTGTTTGTATACTTTTTGGCATACCATCCCTATATTCTTTTGTATTTCCAATGCTTTTTTATTCTTGTTAATTAGTATTTTTACTTACAGTCTTATTTTTAAACTTACATTCATGATAGTATTGTCTTTTTTAGGAGGCGGCTCATTGCCGCCTCCATTAGTAGCAGGTCGCTTCCTGCTGGGTTTTAGGTCTTTTTATAATAGTTTGTGCATGAGGCAGCTTTTTTCCCTTTGAGATCCCTGTTATACCGTGCTTTTGAGTCAGCACGTGAGGCAGCCTTCTTTTTTTCTGGTTCTTTGTTATAAAGAGCACGTGAGGCAGCTTTTTCCCTCAGAATCCCTGTTATACCATGCTTTTGAGTCAGCACGTGAGGCAGCCTTCTTTTTTCTGGTTCTTTGTTATAAAGAGCACGTGAGGCAGCTTTTTCCCCTCAGAATCCCTGTTATACCGTGCTTTTGAGTCAGCGCGTGAGGCAGCCTTCTTTTTTCTGGTTCTTTGTTATAAAGAGCACGTGAGGCAGTTTTTCCCCCCTCGGGATCCCTGTTATACCGTGCTTTTGAGTCAGCACGTGAGGCAGCCTTCTTTGCCTCAGGATTTGCATGATACTTAATTTTTATTATTTCAGCATTTTTCTGATAGTATTCTTTTTGCTCAGATAATACCTTGACTTTGTTTTTTTCATAGTCTATATTTCTCTGAGCTTTTTTACTACATGCTGACTTTGGCATTTTTTATTAAATGTAAACATATAACACTTATGTGTATCTTACTATAATATCACTTATCTTATAGCAAGACAACTTTCGTAAAATTGAGATACTGCCCCGTCACCAATAGTTAAAGTGTAGAACGGTATATACACCAATAGTGTAGTTGTTATCTTTATATGAAGTCCTAATCAGTGACAGTGTGAGGTTACTTGGTTAATTTATTGTAGTTTATTTTAGAAAACTTACTTGTTTTTATTAGTAGATTGTGTATAGTAGCCACAATATCTAGTTATTTTTGTGGCTAGGGCTTGGATTTTGATTCTTTTTGGTCAGCTTCCAGTGAGTTCTTAGAAGATGACTTTCTTGCAGTTTCTTTTGCGGTTAATTTAACTTATTTCCTTTGGCGTTTGGTGAGTTCTTAGAAGAACTGGTCTGATCTATTTTCTTAGCGAGCAAAGAGATTCAGCTGTATTTAACAATGGTTGCTATAGTGTATTTTTGCGCATGCGTGAGAATTTCAAGTTTCCTCCTTATTTTTCAATAGTTTGACAGTAGTCATGTGTCTTTCTGCCAAGAGCGACAGACGTCAGTGTTAGCCGTGATCGTCTAGAGGTTAGGACCCCACGTTGTGGCCGTGCTAACCTAGGTTCGAATCCTGGTCACAGCATTGACATTTTGTACATATTTTACAGTCCAAAATCTGAAGAATTATTTGTTTTTATAACATTGTTTTTTGACGTCGTACTTGCTGATAGGTTACTCTTATAACAATTTTGATCAACTGAGATAAAGATTTCGTGGTTTCATTAACGCTGGTGGGTTACTGTTTAAAGAAAAAACCTTAACGTTCACCTCAAATATTCAGCGTCCAAGAAATATAGGCCACTGGCAAACTGGAACGTCTGTGAGCACCCGGTGTATTATTTGGAGCTGTCCCTTTTGAGAGAAGTTCCGTGTTCGAAGTGGTCTGTCTACATTGGGTATATAGTGTTTAAAACTTGTTATTACACGTAATCTTATTTAATTATGGAGTTAGCTAAAAAGCGATGGGTCACTGCACTTCTCCGTGTAAAGAGCAGTCGATTGATGCTTGAATTGTTGTCAGAGACCGTTCGTACACCGAGATACATCGTCTCAAAAGAAAGAAGAAAGAAGAAGAAAGAAGAAAGAAGAACAATTGGCCATTTTTGTACCCTTTTTTTTTTGCTCTCTTTTGACATTTTAACCGACGTTCTGACACTCGCTGGATTCGTAAGACGCTTTTCTGTAAGAATATGTGCTTTTTGAAACTTATAAGTTGATTTTAGTTGAGATTTGGATAGTTTTGTTTTGTAGGCGTATATAGGCGTGTACGGGCCATCCCTATATAGAGAGTGCTACCGCCTCTCTGATATATATATATATATATATATATATATATATATATATATATATATATATATATATAGGTTATTTGTTTTTGATTTTACGATACGTTTTGAATGAAAGTGAATTTTTACCTAAATGCAACTGGGAATAATTTTCCCTTTAACCAATTTGGTACCCCCACATGGGGAGCGGTATATATATTGTTTAAAAAAACGGCAGCCTATATATATATATATATATATATATATATATATATATATATATATATATATAGACCGCCGCTATGCGGGTAATGAATTAGCGATGTTTTGATATTGTCCAAATGCCTAAGCTCGATTTGTGTACACAAAAAACATCGCTAATGGCAGTTTTTATAACACTTCCCAATATGCTCAACCCAAGATAGGGAGCATTATAGTCATCCACATACATTACTGTTTCGCTGTATCACAGCTCATCAGTGCGGTTAGACAAGCAACTACCTCAAGCCAGGATCGATCTTCGACTCACACACACACACACACACACACACACACACACACACACACACACACACATATATATATATAATGTATGTACTGTGTTATCGTTAATTGATGTTCATTGTATAAAGTATCTTTTCTTTTTATTCTCTACATGCAAAACAATAGATCCGTTTTAAGTGGTTTATTGCTTTTCATTTCCATCGTAAAGAAGCGATCAGCAGAATCACTTTCATTATGCATGACAATGTCTCGACATGCGCGAATTCATTGCTCCCTCCGCCAACTCCTTGCTCGCCGTCCACCATCTAAATTAAACATACGCTCATAATAAACACAAAGATATTCTGATATAACAAATAGCTGGTTCCAACAATTCCGACCTGATAATACCAACCTGCTTTTCTGTAATGGTAGGCACAAATATTAAATACATTTGAAATTATCATGAGCACATTATGCTAGGAGCAGTGTGTAGTATCTGTTCTGATACTACACGTTGTCTTTTCTGTACTCAGTGAAGGAGGGACTACCAGCTCGACATAGCGTGTTCGGGTTTTGAGGTGTGTATAATCTTATTATATACCATGTTGCTAATACCTCACGAGATGTCATCGTTGTGTTCGATTGTACTAATTCACAGTACACGTACGGTTTCTTTAAAATGAAGGATTTGCTTGCCTGAGGAACATAGTAACCTGACAATTACATAGATCCGAGGAAGGGACACATTAAGATATTCATTAGGTTTAGAGAGAGAAAGAGAGAGAGAGAGAGAGAGAGAGAGAGCTATTCGCCTTTTATGATAACTATGGCATTGTTCGCTCGCTCCACCCATTAGGGTTTTGGGACGGACACCGTTCTTTTGTGACCGCTCACTTGAAAAGGTAGAAGAAACAGAGGCCATAATACCCTTTTCTAAAATTGCTTCCTATTCTTAACTTCTGCTTATTCGCTGAGATCACATCTTAAACTCGGATCCGCTAATCAATACTCTAGCTCTATTTCTCATTTCGTCTATTTAAGTAATAATTTTAGTTATCTAGCAAATCTCATGTAATTTTTCAATCTTTGAACTGATACCATGTGCGCCCGATTTTAACATAAAGTTTCAAACAAACATCGCTTATTGAGGTTCATTTTATCTACTGCCAGTTATTTCTTCCTTTTATTTAAGAATAATTAACTCGTGCGGGTGGGCGTTACACGACATGCTATGCAAAGAGCGAACAATAGGCATCAATGCTATACAAAGAAATACGTTACAGCCCCAAATTACAGTAAATAGGAACAAATGTTGCATGGGTCAGAGGTCGAGTTGATTAAGTTAACGTGGTACGGAAGTAACGTAAAAAGGAAGTACGTGGCGGATAGTAAGTTAGGGATTACTTTTTGCTCTTTTATTTTTAGACCAGAGCAGACGTGTTTTTTGAGGATCGCCAACAAGATTTTCAGTGACGAAAACAACAATAAACATTATCGCGCTGAGGTTTGAACATGTAACAGAGCGCGTATGATCGAAGAAATAAGAAAGAGTTAAACTTGGACAGAAAGCCACGGACAAGCTTGAAAGGAGGTACAGATTGCTTGAAAAGGGAACGATGACCGTTCTAATAATGTTGAAAGAGAAGGTCCATGCGGGTGATATGAAAATTAGGAACTTTGTTGGAAAAAGTGTTGCGTTTCGGCAGAACAACCTTTTCCGGAACAATCAGTCTCAGCTGTATAAAGAATTAAATAGTAGTAAGCAGGCGGGAAATAACGACACTCCGAATGTAGATGATGTCATGAAGTTCTGGAGTGGGATTTGGTCTGTCGAAGGGCGATATAATAGGAAGGTTAGCTGGTTTGGAGAGATCTGAGAAAAGCTATCAGGATGCAGCAGATGGAGAACGTTGAGATAACCATTGATGATGTGAAGGCTGGCATACGAAGGATGACAAATTGGATGGCACCTGGTCCAGATCGATTGATGGGCTTCTGGTTCAAACAGTTCCAATGCCTTTATTCACCTATAGCTGCTTCCCTACAAAGTGTCGTAGAGTCGGAAGATGTCCCTGATTGGCTTGTTAAGGGAAGGACGACACTAATTTGGAAAGATCCTGCAAAGGGAACAGATGCCAGGAATTATAGAGCAATTACATGTTTACCACTAATGTGGAAATTGTTAACTGGAATCTTTGTGGAAAAAATTTATGGACATCTTGTGAGTAATGGTGTTTTTCCTGATGAACAGAAAGGGTGTCCGAAAGGCTCAAGGGGTACCAATGAGCAACTACTGGTTGATAAGGCAGTAATGCAGGATGCAAAGAGGAATCTGAGTGCAGCATGGATCGATTACAGAAAGGCTTGCGACATGGTTCCTCATTCATGGATCTGTGAAACACTATTGATGATGAAGGTTGCTAGGAATGTGGTAGGGCTTTTGGAGACAAGTATGGCTCAATGGAAAACGGTGCTGACAGCAAACAGAGAGGTGCTGAAGCAGGTTGGCATTAAACGTGAAATATTCCAAAGAGAATCGTTATCTCCACTTCTTTTTGTAATGATAATGAAGCCACTGAGCATCCTCTTGAAGAGAGAAAAACTGGGGTATAACTTTGGATCTGATGGAAGACGCCTCAACCACCTGCTGTTTATGGATGATTTGAAGATATTCGGTAGAAATGAAAAGGAAATGGAGAGACTGGTAGAGCTCGTAGGGACATACTCAGAAGACATCCGGGTGGAGTTTGGGATTAGTAAATGTGCGGTGCTGATGATGAAAAGGGGAGTAAAGGTTCATTCGAATCGAATAGTGCTGCCAAATGGAGAAATCATGAAAGAAATAAAAGATATAGGGTATAAGTATTTAGGAGTGTTGGAGGGTGTAGGCATCATGAACAGAGAAATGAAGGAGAAAGTCAGGAAGGAGTATCTTAGAAGAGTGAAACAAATTGCAAAGTCGAAACTGTATGGAGGAAACCTAATGAAAGTGGTGAATGCATGGGCAGTCAGTGTTTTGAGATACAGTGCGGGAATTTTAGAATGGTTTGACAAGGATTTGCAAGCCGTGGATATCAAAACAAGAAAAGTTTTAGCAATGTTTGGTATATTTCACAATCAAAGTAGAGTAGCGAGGCTGTATCAAAAGAGGAAATACGGTGGGAGAGGATTGAAAAGTGTAAAAGATTGTGTTAGAACCGAGATGTCGTTCAAGGAGCATGTGGTTAGAAGTGAGGAGTGGATACTTAAGGTTGTGGCCAATGAAGTGGAGGTATGTGAGATCAAGGCTGATTATGTGAAACGTATGGATAGAGAAAGGGCAGAGGAACTGGCTAGGAAGCAAATGCACGGAAGGTTATTCCAGAATATGGCAGAAGTGGCTGATGAAAGATCATGGCAATGGTTTAGAGCTGGGTATTTGGCTAAGAGTACTGAAGCTTTTGTTTGTGCATCACAAGCGCAGGCATTGTTCAAAAAAGTGGTTCTAGGAGAGGAAATTGCTGCAGAATGCCGGATTTGTGGTAAGACCTCAGAATCAATTGCACACCTTGCAGTAGGGTGTAGTGGATTAGCCCAGAGAGAGTACCGCAAAAGACACGATCGCATGGAATTCCGGATATATTGGGAGGTGTGTAAGAAGGTTGGAGTGAAGTGTGCTGGATTCGAAGCTATCTCTTTACAACCTTTTCATAACCTATTATACTTTCATAAATCAGAGTCCATTTTCTGTAAGCTGTTTTTTAATCCAGTCAACGACGGGTATTTTTGCTAGTATATATATATATATATATATATATATATATATATATATATATATATATATATATATATATATGAGCAAATAGTTAATAAAATATGTTAAAAAAACACTTTGAAATGAGTTAAAAACATATTTAATCTGAAAAGGAAACACTAGATAAATGGATAGTCCTTAATCCGCGGAGTTTCGAAGAAATACTTTCCTTCTCATCAGAGGGTAGGAATTAGCAAAATGCGGGATCGGATTTTGCATGCAGAAGTATTTGATGAGACAAAAAGTAAGTCAAAGATCTTACTTGAAAACAAAAAAATGAAGCAGAGGGAATATAGTGAAGAAAAAGATGATTACACGTGAATGGATAGTCTGGTGGACAATAAATAATCCAGTGACGGTAAAATCCAAATGTAAATCTTCAAGAAAGTTAAAAGAATTTCCATTTGTATAAGTAAAATCCAAGGAAATCCCATAATTGGAAGAAGATGGTCCATAATAATCCAAAGGCAGAAATCCATGGAATAATTCACAAAAATGTGTACAAGGAATAAAGAAAAGATTCCAATAATATTAATAAAAGAAAAATAAGATATGCTTTTCACTCTACTTCCGAGACATAAATATAAATAAGAAAATAATATTTTATTTTATATATATGTGTGTGTGTGTGTGTGTGTGTGTGTGTGTGTGTGTGTGTGTGTGTGTGTGTGTGTGTGTGTGTGCGTGTGTGTGCGTCTGTGTGTGTATCGATCCTGGCTTGATGTAGTTGCTTGTCTAGCCGCACTGATGAGCTGTGAAACAGCGACACAGTACTGTATGTGGATGATTTTATATATATATATATATATATATATATATATATATATATATATATATATATATATATATTGAGTAAGATGATTGATAATTCGTAATTAAAAATAAAAATTAAAAATCAGTTTTACAAGCAAGAACAAACAAAATCAATAAATTGTACGATCGTTTCGGAAACTATGTTTTTATTGAGATAGACAATAAGTCTTGGACAATAATTTTATCATTTAGTTTTTTGAAACAAAGTCTCATCATCAGTAAAAATTTTGGGTGTTTTTTTTTTAAAGACACCAAAAATAAAACTAGCATTTTTTTTTTTAAATAAGGCAGATGTATCTGGGAAATACTAAAAATATAAAGGAAAATAGTTACTTTTTTGATGTTGATAAACAAAGTAAGATAAAATGAAAATAATAGTGAAAGCTTGTATGTGAGTTATTGCACCCTTTCCGCCTCATCAGATCAAAGGCCGGATTTGGATGTTGAACGAACGTTCTAGAGTCTTTCGGTGCTGATTTGAGATTTCTTTCGGTCTCCCTAGATTTGGACTCTTTGTTTCAGGGGATTTTCTAACTTCGCAATGGATTACCATTTTGGAAGTTTGAAACGATTTTTATTTGCTGGAAAATGTTTTGAATACACACGTTCCTGTGAAGTACGGAAGAAAGCTAGGAGGAGAAATAAAGAGGGTAAGCAATTTAAGCCAATAGCTTTTTAACGTTCGTAGGAATCGATTCAACTTTAAAACTTTCATGTTGTCCTAATGACTCATGAGAAGGCGTCTGAGGGTTTGTAATTTGGGAAGCCATGTTTTATGTTCGCGAGAATTGTTATATCACGTGATTTCGGTCGCCATCTTTTACTCGTCACCACTGAAATGCCGTTGACTTTAATTCGGTTGAATGGCGTTCGACTTTCTTTCCTTTTCCCTCGTAATGCCGTTTTCAGTAATCTTTTCTTTCTTTTTTTTTCTTTTTTTTTTTAATTAATCTATTTGCTTATTTAGTTGTTATTTTGTTTGGTTTTATTGATCCATGTTTTGTTTTGTTTTGTTTTTTTTCGTTGTTCAAGAATTTATTTTTGTTGTTTAAGCGTTTACTTTCAGTGCGCAGTTAATACCTGGTTTACAGAGCTATCATTTATTCACGAGGGAATGTCTTTCTTACTTCTAATGAGAGTGATCAAGATAGGAAAATAACAGAAACCCCGCAACACATAACTCACATGGAGAAACAACAACAAAAAAATCGATATCAGTCGTCGTAAAAACATTAACGAAAACAGCCGTAAAATACAAGGGACGACAATCAATACGACATTTTAATAATAATAATAATAATAATAATAATAATAATAATAATAATAATAATAATAATAATAATAACCCAACCCTATCATCCCATTACCACATCACTATCTCCCCAAAAGGAGTGAGACCGAATAGCCAAGGAAGAAGGAAAGACCGAGGAGTGAGCACTGATCAGACCTCCACTGTATAAATGCAAAGAGAACTGGGACCTTGGGGAGGCTTATTGGCACTCAAATTTCAGTAAAGACCAATGGCCGCTGCCAACGAGAAATCAATGGTAAGCAGCTGTTGCGATAATGCAAATTTACTTGCAAATATTATCGAAAGAGATGGAGAGTACTGGAAAATATGGGGAGACTTGTTGTCACTCAGCTTCCACGGAATACCACAGGCTGTATCCAATGAGATCTTTAATGACCCGTGTGAAAGCTCCTTGTGAGCCGATCATAATAATGATAAAGTGGTCTGCGAACGAGAAATCAATGGTAAGAGGCTGTTACGATAACGCTAATTAATGTCCAAAAGTTTTCAAAAGAGCTGAAGAGTACTGGAAACCTGGGGAGACTTGTTGTCACTCAGACTCTAGAGAACACCACAAGTTGTTCTCAAAGAATAAACTTTATTTATGGCTTGTGTGACTACTCCTAGTGAGTAAATAATAATAATAATAATAATAATAATAATAATAATAATAATAATAATAATAATAATAATAATAAGGACAAGGAAGATCGGGGGGGGGGTTAGAAGGATTGAAAAACCAAGGAGAGAAAGCACTGAACATAGCTTTTTTTTTTCTGAGAAGTGCACGCATATGGAATTCTCTTCCTTTTTGCCTGTTTCCCACCTGACTACAACTTGGACGTCTTCAAGTCCAACATAAACAAATTCCTGATTAATCGCCCCCTTAAGTAAGACGCTTTATCAAATCTCCAATACCAACTATTACTACGATATTATCCCATCGATTATTGTACACAAAATTACCCTTATCCTCGAGTGGCTTACGGGCCTTGATAAGTGGTGATCCCCCATGTAAAAAAAAGCAAAACAACAAAAAAAAACTAACCAGACCTCCACTGGATAGGTGCGAAGAAGACTAGGACCTTGGTAAGGCTTATTGCCACCTAAAATATAGTGACGATGAATATTAAACATTATTCTTAAATCGCAGTTGGAATAAAACTTATGCTATCAATACCAGAGTAATAGTTATCATTTGATATACCATTAGTATACCATTGGTATACTTGCCTGGAATGTAGATGAATTGAAATGTTTGGACGCAACAACATGTAAAATACTTACAATTTATGGGGCTTTTGCTAAGAAAGGAGATTACATCGATTGTATTGCCCTAGAAAAGAAGATGGTCGAGGCTTATTTAGTGTTGAACATAAAGGAGGAAAATCTAACTAAATATATTTCTGAAAATAAAGAAACTCTTTTTCATAAAGTGAAAAAGGAAAAGATACTAAAAGCCTGGGCTGAACAAAAAAAAAAAAAAAAGCGACAACAACAAAAAAAAACAAAAACAAAAGCGACAACAACAAAAAAAAAAAAACAAAAGCGACAACAACAAAAAAGAAAACAAAAACAAAAGCGACAACAACAAAAAAAAACGTTGCAAAAGAAAACGGGAAACATATTTGGAAAGAAACTACACAAGTGTTATTTAAGAATATGAAATTTAGAGAGAGATAATAACAGCTGGAATTGGTTGGCCAGGGGGTGAACTTAAAAGATCTACTGATAGCACTTTAATGGCAGCCCAGGAACAAGTTACTCGCACTAGGTCCATCAAACACTACATCGACCAAACTGCAGAATCGCCGATGTGCAGAATGTGTAATGAAAGGGCATAAACCTTAGCGCATACTTTATCAGAATGTTTTATGCTAGCACGACATAAATATAAAAAATGGAGATATGACAATGTCACTCAAGTCCTGCACTTAAAAAATATATACAAACTTTATGAATTTGATAACAAAGAAAAGTAGTATAAGCATAAACCAGAAGTGGTACAGGAAAACAACAATGTTAAACTTCATTGGAATATGCGCATACTAGATAACATGGAATATGCGCATACTAGATAACATGGAATATGCGCATACTAGATAACATGGAATATGCGCATACTAGATAACATGGAATATGCGCATACTAGATAACATGAAATATTCGCATACTAGATAACATAGAATATGCGCATACTAGATAACATGGAATATGCGCATACTAGATAATTGACAAAAACAAGAAAAAAAAATTAAATATCAAGCTCAAGATAGTAATTAGACTATGGAAATGTAAAGAAGTCAATTCGAACGCTGAAGACCATAACGAAACGCCACTATAAATGGCTTAATCAGTTGGCGAGACAATTTATTTTCCAATTTTGCAAAAATCTTGCTTGTTAGTAACGGAGAAAGAGTTAAGGTACAATTTGAATATTTGTAGGTAAGAGAATTCTCTTACTGTTAAAAAAAATCCAACTAAAAACATCTAAAGGTTGAGAACACTGTGAAATGATAAAAAATTTATATTAAACTTATATTAAAATTTTTCTTTTTTTTTCGCGAGTTTCGCACGTGATCACGTCTCATCCCAGGCGTTGATTTTAAAAGCCACACATTACGGCATCGTTCGCCAAATTTAGCAGATGTTAACATACCAGACTAAAACTAATGGAAGAATGTTTCATAAAATTTACAAATGTTATGTATGACAAGTTGAAAGAAAAATACTCCACGGACCATCCAACAAATTGAAAAAAAAATTAAAAGAAAAAAAAGCTTATTATGTAAAAACATTCTGTTTTGTTCAATAACATTTGTCTTAATGAAAATATGCTTCCTAAATACATACACAAAATAGTTTCACACTCACACAAACAAACACACAACATAATTTTACACATACATTTTCACACACACGCAACATATTTTCACACACACAACATATTTTCACACTCATACACATCATATTTTCACACTAATACACAACATATTTTCACACTCATGCACAACATATTTTCACACTCATACACAACATATTTTCACACTCATACACAACATATTTTCACACTCATACACAACATATTTTCACACTTATACACAACATATTTTCACACTCATACACAACATATTTTCACACTCATACACAACATAATGCTCTTCCACTTAACATAATTTTGTTTCATTATGAAGAGATAGCTTTAGGCGGTAAAGGTTAATTTTACAAACGATGTTTCTCTCGGACTTGGGAAATTTACTTTTAGAAACGATGAAACCTTATAATTTGAAGACCATACACAAACGATTAAAAAATCTGCAATCAGAGGTTCTTATATGATTGCGTTTACAACTGATGATCTGGCCTCCCAGAAACGTCCCCATGGTGCGAACAAACTATGTTACACTCTCCGACAAATGACCGCGTTACAACATTCGATGACGCAATGCAAAGACTTAACTTAGATAATAGAAACAATACGCATTCGTGTTCTCATCTTGAATGTTAATTTTACATTTCGGTCGATGTAAACTTCGACCTTCTTCAGGTGTATATTGTCGAACCCGGGAATGTTTCCATTAAACTCGGGAATTTGCTTTAAATTTCGAACAGAATCTTTTATTTACTTCA
Source organism: Euprymna scolopes (assembly GCF_053919585.1). Taxonomy (NCBI): domain Eukaryota; kingdom Metazoa; phylum Mollusca; class Cephalopoda; order Sepiida; family Sepiolidae; genus Euprymna; species Euprymna scolopes. Next base: position 40,576,614 of record NC_136511.1, on the reverse strand, counting down.
AGGGGGTAGCATGATCTTGTTACGTCAGCCATAACTGTATAGAGGTCCTAAGTAATTCGCAACCGTATTTTCCGTCGCCCACACTAAAAACTGAACCTCAACCTTCAGGAGAATATCGTTTTTTTGCAATTATTTTTCCAAGTACTCTGACCACTGCACTATGGGTCGTTACGCAATTAAGTAACTAAAGGGTTTCGTTCAAAATTCTATCCAAATGCCCGACTTTGACAGAAACATTCCCGAGTTCGACAAGATACACCTGAAGAACGTCGGCGGTTACATCGACCGAAACGTTCTGAAAAATGATACTCGAGAACATTCCAAGATGAATCCAAATAATAACAAATCCTCAACCAAAAATTCAGAAACGTAACGATACATACATTAAAAAATTCAGAAACGTAACGATATGAATTAAAAAATTCAGAAACGTAACAATATGCATTAAAAAATTCAGAAACGTAACGATACACACATTAAACAATTCAGAAACGTAACGATATGCATTAAAAAATTCAGAAACGTAACGATATGCATTAAAAAATTCAGAAACGTAACGATATGCATTAAAAAATTAAAAAACGTAACGATACGCACATTAAAAAATTCAGAAACGTAACGATATGCATTAAAAAATTCAGAAACGTAACGATATGCATTAAAAAATTCAGAAACGTAACGATATGCATTAAAAAATTAAGAAACGTAACAATATGCATTAAAAAATTCAGAAACGTAACGATACACACATTAAAAAATTCAGAAACGTAACGATATGCATTAAAAAATTCAGAAACGTAACGATATGCATTAAAAAATTAAAAAACGTAACAATACGCACATTAAAAAATTCAGAAACGTAACGATATGCATTAAAAAATTCAGAAACGTAACGATATGCACATTAAAAAAATTCAGAAACGTTACGATATGCATTAAAAAATTCAGAAACGTAACGATATGCATTAAAAAATTCAGAAACGTAACGATACACACATTAAAAAATTCAGAAACGTAACGATATGCATTAAAAAAATTCAGAAACGTAACGATATGCATTAAAAAATTCAGAAACGTAACGATACGCACATTAAAAAATTCAGAAACGTAACCATATGCATTCAAAAATTCAGAAACGTAACGATATGCACATTAAAAAATTCAGAAACGTAACGATACGCACATTAAAAAAATTCAGAAACGTAACGATACGCATAAAAAAATTCAGAAACGTAACGATATGCACATTAAAAAATTCAGAAAAGTAACGATATGCATTAAAAAATTAAAAAACGTAACAATACGCACATTATAAAAATTCAGAAACGTAACGATACGCACATTTAAAAAAAATCAGAAACGTAACGATACGCACATTAAAAAATTCAGAAACGTAACGATATGCACATTAAAAAATTCAGAAACGTAACGATACGCACATTAAAAATATTTCGAAACGTAACGATACGCACATTAAAAAAATTCAGAAACGTAACGATACGCACATTAAAAAATTCAGAAACGTAACGATACGCACATTAAACAAAATTCAGAAACGTAACGATATGCACATTAAAAAATTCAGAAACATAACGATACGCACATTAAAAAAATTCAGAAACGTAACGCTATGCACATTAAAAAATGCAGAAACGTAATGATACGCACATTAAAAAATTCAGAAACGTAACGATATGCACATAAAAAAAATTCAGAAACGTAACGATATGCACATTAAAAAATTCAGAAACGTAACGATACGCACATTAAAAAAATTCAGAAACGTAACGATACGCACATTTAAAAAATTCAGAAACGTAACGATATGCACATTAAAAAAATTCAGAAACGTAACGATACGCACATTAAAATAATTCAGAAACGTAACAATACGCACATTAAAAAAATTCAGAAACGTAACGATACGCACATTAAAAATATTTAGAAACGTAACGATACGCACATTAAAAAAATTCAGAAACGTAACGATACGCACATTAAAAAAATTTTGAAACGTAACGATATACACATTAAAAAAAATTAGAAACGTAACGATACGCACATTTAAAACATTCAGAAACGTAACGATATGCACATTAAAAAATTTAGAAACGTAACGATAGGCACATTAAAAAATTTCAGAAACGTAATGATACGCACATTAAAAAATTTAGAAACGTAACGATACGCACATTAAAAAATTCAGAAACATAACGATACGCACATTAAAAAAATCAGAAACGTAACGATATGCACATCAAAAAAATTCAGAAACGTAACGATATGCACATTAAAAAAATTCAGAAACGTAACGATATGCACATTTAAAAATTTAGAAACGTAACGCTATGCACATTAAAAAAATCAGAAATGTAACGATAGGCACATTAAAAAAATACAGAAACGTAACGATACGCACATTAAAAAAATTCAGAAACGTAACGATGCGCACATTAAAAAAAATCAAGAAACGTAACGATACGCATATTAAAAAATTTCAGAAACGTAACGATACGTACATTAAAAAATTTAGAAACGTAACGATACGCACATTAAAAAATTCAGAAACGTAACGATATGCCATCAATAAAATTCAGAAACGTAACGATACGCACATTAAAAAATTCAGAAACGTAACTATATGCACATTAAAAAAATTCAGAAACGTAACGATATGCACATTAATAAAGTCAGAAGCGTAACGATATGCACATCAAAAAAATTCAGAAACGTAACGATATGCACATTAAAAAAATTCAGAAACGTAACGATACGCACATTTAAAAATTTAGAAACGTAACGATAAGCACATTAAAATAATTCAGAAACGTAACGATACGCACATCAAAAAAAATCAGAAACGTAACTATACGCACATTAAAAAAAATTCAGAAACGTAACGATACGCACATTAAAAAAATTTAGAAACGTAACGATACGCACATTAAAAAAATTCAGAAACGTAACGATACGCACATTAAAAAAATTTTGAAACGATACGCACATTAAAAAATTTCAGAAACGTAATGATACGCACATTTAAAAATTCAGAAACGTAACGATATGCACATCAAAAAAATTCAGAAACGTAACGATATGCACATTAAAAAATTACGAAACGTAACGATAAGCACATTAAAAATTTCAGAAACGTAACGATATGCAAATTAAAAAATTCAGAAACGTAACGATATGCATTAAAAAATTCAGAAACGTAACGATATGCACATTAAAAAATTCAGAAACGTAACGATATGCGCATTAAAAAAATCAGAAACGTAACGATATGCACATAAAAAAATTCAGAAACGTAACGATACGCACATTAAAAAAAATCAGAAACGTAACGATATGCACATTAAAAAAATTCAGAAACGTAACGATACGCACACCAAAAAAATTCAGAAACGTAACGATACGCAAATCAAAATATTCAGAAACGTAGCGATACGCACATTAAAAAAAATTCAGAAACGTAACGATAAGCACATTAAAATAATTCAGAAACGTAACGATACGCACATCAAAAAAAATCAGAAACGTAACTATATGCACATTAAAAAAATTTCAAAAACGTAACGATACGTACAATGCAAAAATACAGAAACGTAACGATACGCACATTAAAAAAATTCAGAAACGTAACGATATGCACATTAAAAAAATCAAGAAACGTAACGATACGCACATTAAAAAATTTCAGAAACGTAACGATACGTACATTAAAAAATTCAGAAACGTAACGATACGCACATTAAAAAAATTCAGAAACGTAACGATATGCCATCAATAAAATTCAGAAACGTAACGATACGCACATTAAAAAAATTCAGAAACGTAACGATATGCACATTAAAAAAATTCAGAAACGTAACGATATGCACATTAATAAAGTCAGAAACGTAACGATATGCACATCAAAAAAATTCAGAAACGTAACGATATGCACATTAAAAAAATTCAGAAACGTAACGATACGCACATTTAAAAATTTAGAAACGTAACGATAAGCACATTAAAATAATTCAGAAACGTAACGATACGCACATCAAAAAAAATCAGAAACGTAACTATACGCACATTAAAAAAAATTCAGAAACGTAACGATACGCACATTAAAAAAATTTAGAAACGTAACGATACGCACATTAAAAAAATTCAGAAACGTAACGATACGCACATTAAAAAAATTTTGAAACGATACGCACATTAAAAAATTTCAGAAACGTAATGATACGCACATTTAAAAATTCAGAAACGTAACGATATGCACATCAAAAAAATTCAGAAACGTAACGATATGCACATTAAAAAATTACGAAACGTAACGATAAGCACATTAAAAATTTCAGAAACGTAACGATATGCAAATTAAAAAATTCAGAAACGTAACGATATGCATTAAAAAATTCAGAAACGTAACGATATGCACATTAAAAAATTCAGAAACGTAACGATATGCGCATTAAAAAAATCAGAAACGTAACGATATGCACATAAAAAAATTCAGAAACGTAACGATACGCACATTAAAAAAATTCAGAAACGTAACGATATGCACATTAAAAAAATTCAGAAACGTAACGATACGCACATCAAAAAAATTCAGAAACGTAACGATACGCAAATCAAAATATTCAGAAACGTAGCGATACGCACATTAAAAAAATTTCAAAAACGTAACGATACGTACAATGCAAAAATACAGAAACGTAACGATACGCACATTAAAAAAATTCAGAAACGTAACGATATGCACATTAAAAAAATCAAGAAACGTAACGATACGCACATTAAAAAATTTCAGAAACGTAACGATACGTACATTAAAAAATTCAGAAACGTAACGATATGCACATTAAAAAAATTCAGAAACGTAACGATATGCCATCAATAAAAGTCAGAAACGTAACGATACACACATTAAAAAACTTCAGAAACGTAACGATATGCACATTAAAAAAATTCAGAAACGTAACGATATGCCATCAAAAAATTCAGAAACGTAACGATACGCACATCAAAAAAATTCAGAAACGTAACGATATGCACATTAAAAAAATTCAGAAACATTAAAAAATTCAGAAACATAACGATACGCACATTAAAAAAATTAAGAAACGTAACGATATGCACATTAAAAAAAATTGGGTTTGTATTGCTATACACATAGATTCGAAAAAGTTGGCAAAAAAACAAATATATAACAAATAAATTTATCAAAGGCAAAATAAGTTACTTTTCTATCTAACTGGACACTTTTTTTAGTGTTTTTATTTAATGTAACATGTTTATTCAGTTCAAAAACATACGGTGTTTACCGATGTATTTGAAAATTGCAAATGTTCGGGCACTCTCTGGTGAACACGGTAAGTTTGGTAAAATTAGTTAAAGCTAAAAAAATTAAAAATATACTGTTAGAAACTCGCTCAATATATGCTACCGTAAATAGGCTGACATATATTCAGTGAAGTTTTAACAGTATTTTGTTTATTTATTTTTTAGTTTTAACTCATTTTCCCAAACTTACCGCGTTTACTAGAGAGTGCCTCGCCATTTGCAATTTTCAAATACATCTGTAAACACTGTATGCTTTTAGAGCTGAATAAACACGTTACATTAAATAAAAGCACTCAAAAATTATCCAGTTAGATAGAAAAGTAGCTTATGTTGCCTTTGATAACATTTATTTGTTATATATTTGTTTTTTGACAACGTTTTCGAATATAGGTGTACAGTAATACAAACCCGAAAAATTGTATACTATATAGTCACGTGTGTGTGGGGGGGTCTTATGGCTGGTGTCTCTACGTCCGAGCCAATACTTCATTTTTCAAGTTCAATATCTAAGTTAAGACTGACTCTGTTGTTTATAGCTGGGTTCTATCACAGTTCTCTCGACGAAACAATTCGCGTACGACTCTGTCGGCAATCTCCGTCTCAATGGTCAGTGTCACCCAAATATATTAGGTAGATATGAAAGTTCTTGCTGAATTTTAAATTTTGATTTCAAATGATGTATTTTCAAATAAGTTTTTATCGTAATACCTTTACTTTATATATTATTTTAAAGGGCGTTTTTTTTTTTCGTTCTATCTAATCGTTTAAATTATAATCGTTTTAAAACAATTATGTCTTCTTTTAAGAACGTTGAATACAAAATGGAAAAAAGCAAATTCACAGAATTTTCTTATTTCAATTCAAGTTAGGCCAAAAAGCTGCTGAAACAGCTCACAATATCAACGAAGCGTTTCTAACAGGAACCACTATTAAACGCACAATGGTGGTTTAAAAAATTTCGTGGCGGCGACGAGAGTCTTGAAGATGATGGCATAAAGGTCGACGGTCGGATATTGACAACGATCAATTAAGAGCCTTAGTCCAAGCCAATCCATACACAATTGTCCAAGAACTTGCTTCTGAATTAGACGTAACGTATACGACGATTTCCAACTACTTGAGAGAGATTGGAAAGACAAAAAAAAAACTTGATAAATGGGTTCCTCACAAATTGAACGACAACCAAAAGAAAAGCCGTTATGAAGTGTCATCTTCCCTTCTTTTACGCAACAAGAACGGCCCGTTTCTAGACTGGATTGTGACCTGCGATGAAAAGTGGGTATTTTACGACAACCGGCGACGCTCAGCTCAGTGGTTAGACGCTGACAAAGCTCCACGACACTTCCCAAAGCCAGAATTGCACCAAAAGAAGGTCGTGCTGTTTGGTAGTCTGTGAGCGGTCTCACCCATTACAGTTTTTGAATGCAGGCGAAACATTACAACGGAAGAAGTACTGCCAACAGATGGATGAAATGCATCAGAAACTTCGACAACAACACCCAGCATTACTCAACAGAAAAGGCCCAATTCGTCTCCACGACAATGCCCGACCGCACGTTGCTAAACCGACCCTGCAGAAGTTGAACGAATTGAGCTACGAAAATCAGCCTCATCCGCCATACTCTCTGGACCTCTCACCTACCGACTACCACTTTTTCTAGCGTCTTGACAACTTTCTGCGTAAGAAATGCTTTAAAAAACAAACTGATATCAAAAACGCCTTCAGCGACTTCATCGCCACCAGAATGCAAGATTTTTACGTTACTGGCACAAATACACTTGTTTTGCGTTGGAAAAATGTGTTGATTCAGATGGTCCTTATTTCGATCAATAATTTTTTGTCTGAACCGAAATATGTTCATCTGAATTTAAAAGTTAAAAACCGCAAGAACTTTCTTGTCAACCTGATATAACATATTTAAATTGTCACTTGGAGAGAGTAAAATTGGACCCTTCTACACTATTAGGAGGAAATTTTGCAGTCGATAAATAGAGTTTTCAGATAAAAACAATGGTTTCTACTGATTTTTTTTTTTTTGTCAATTCTAATAAGTTACAATGGTAGCTTGTAAATTATGCAGTCGAAATTACCTGAATGTTACTGAATTATTAAAAAAAACAACTTTAATCGTGTTAGCAGATGAAAAATTACCGCCATCTTGTGTAAATCGAGACACGAAATTACTTCCCTTTTGAACTTTCCTGTATCTTACTATCGTTTTCTTGCAATTCTATTTTCTATTTTCTTTAATAAATAATTTTCCACCTTATCGATTTTCGTAATTTTTTTTTTTTATATAATCATCTTAAAATGCGAAGACTGCGTAGATACCATTGTTTTTATATGAAATTCAGTTTTACGATTTCCGAAATTTCGTCCTAATAGTGGAGAAGCGCCGAAAATTGTTCTCATCTTCTTTACTAACTCAGTATTTGAGAGGTAAAAGGGAACTTTAATAGAATATTCGAATATCTGTGCATCTCATATAGAGATCACGTGTTTGTCCCAGGAAGGGGACCACTTGATTCATGAGAACTTCGGTTGAAATAAAATGAAGTTAAAAAAATATTCTTTCATTAAAACAAATCTTTCATACTTCCGGTAAATGTTATCTTACGTTACAACAGAACTATAATTTGTTTTTTAGGGGTATTCGAGGTCGCTGACAACGAATCTGATAATCAAACCCGCCGCAAATTTACCGTTTACATGGTATTAACCCCTAAACCTTGGGACTATTTTGTGCTATTTCACCGCCTTCGGTAGTGTTTTTCTTACATGATACGTTCGCGTGCGAACGGGAGTAGTGCGATGTCTTATCACAGTAGAGTCTTATCACAGTAGAGTCTTATCACAGTAGAGTACCCCTAAAAACCAAATTAGAGTGATCAGTGTTCAGTTGTAGCGCGAAGTAACATTTACCATACTTCTTTAGTGGTGGTGCAAAATAGGGAAAATGAATTGTCTCGAGGAAGAGACGAACTACGTGTTAAATTGAATTAAACCAACAGGAATTTATTTCGTGAAGAAACAAGTGAAAGAAAAAGCTACTACACGTGTTTAGTTTGGCGAGCGTCTCTCGCTGTTTACTGGTGAGAAGGAAAGTCTATTGTCGTAGAGAGAGAAAGAGAGAAAGTCAATCCAGTTTGGTGTGCGTCTCTCGCTGTTAGCGGATGAGGAGGAAAGTCTATTGTAGTATATATAGAGAGAGAAAATGAAAAAAAGTCAATCCAGGCCATGGAGATAGAAAACATGTAAATTGTACGTACTGTCTGTTAGCTCGTGCCCCATACATAGTAGCAGGGGACGTGACGCGCGTGGGCGTGCGCCTCCCAAAAGGGAGGCGGCTGGTTAGCCGAACCTGTCAGCTCGAGAGCTGGTCCGAAAAGGGAGGAAGCAGCTTATTGCTCTTGCTTTTATATTTGTTTCCGGTGGTCTTTTGCGCATGTGTGGATTTCCTTTGAAAGGGGAAGTGACGTTGTCCTTGTGTGCGTACGTGTGCGCGTATGTGAGTACATGTTAGCGTGTGTGTGTGTGTATACACGTGAATGTGAGTGTATATACGCGAACGTGAATATATGTACGTGTGTGGACGTACGCACGTATTTTTGTGTGCGCGTATGTATATGACAAGTAATATAGCTTGAGATGTGAACGCGTGTTTTTGTGTGAGACTAGTGAAGGCTCCCACACTTCCTTCCATTCAACTCCTACAAAAATAAATACATGATTTCGGTTTAATCCTCTGAAGGCGTCTTTTTCTGTTAAAGTGACGGCACTGTGGAACAGGCTGCCAGACGATGTGATCAGCCTGAAAACGACCAATGTCCAGGAGAACACCGGACGCATCATGGCCGTTAACAGGTAGTGTACCGAGGCAATAGATTGGAACCAAACTATCATTTCCTCAGATTAGAAAGATTTCTTTTCCACCGACAAAAGCAAAAACGGATGAAGAAGAAAAAACATTAAAAATATACTCGTTCTAGCTTTTAGCTGCTTGAGTTTAATTGCAGTCTATAAATATATCAATTAAAAACTGGTCTTCGTTCTGTCTATGGATGGATAGTCCCTGTAAGAGTGCCTGCGCGTCACGTATAATTGTGAAGCAAGGGTTACGCATTCACCAACCGCACCTCTCCTGAATCGGCACTGCTTAATTCCAGTGGCAAAGAGAAATCTATGACGACTGGAAACAATGCCGAGATAATTGGAGAGCACATACAGCGCCTGGTATTCCCAAATGGTCACTCATTTTGGTACTGACTAGTTTCATCGATGCTTAACCTTGTTGATCTAATTGAAGCCGGTGTCTCAACGTAATTTTGTCGTAAATATGAATTACTGATTGCAGAAAAAAATGCTCGGCGACAATAATAATGAATGGTAAATTACTGATAATAACTAAACTAGGAAATAACACCGTTATCGTATATCTTAGTTGGAATAACTGATATTTTTTTCTGAATCTCCAAGGAAAAACATCGATTATATATGCAATCTAGCACACCGTACAGCGTTGCCCGGTCGTAAAATATGCTTAAATATGATATTTTAATTTATGCAAATTTCATATTCGTTATTACAGAGTTAATTCTCTATTGATTATTATATTGTGCCCTGGCAGTGTTCTTAGACATGTTTTGTTCAGAAATTCATCCGATAAGTATCGAAAATCGAAAAAATCCGATCTAAAAAATAGTTTTCTCGCTTATAAATAAAAAGAATAATTTTTACAGGGGAATATTTTACGTTACACCGGAAAAGGGAGATAATAAAATTTCAAATCATTTCTTCTTCAAAATAATTAATTTATTACAATCTGGAGATATAACTTAGTGGTAGCGCATTCGACGACATATTAAATTAAGTTCAAGTCTGTGTGCACCTCACCATTTTGTTATAATTTTTTTTTCTTATTAATGAGTCCAATTTACGATAAAAGAAGAGGTACCATTTAAAATCGCCGCAGATCATTGCTTCGTTTGTATATTTTAAAACTAAGCATTAATCACATTTGACTTTTCAGGACATTCATCGTCAAGCCTACATATCAGCTGACGTGATATTGTAAACAGACATAGACGGAATTTGGTGAACGAAATTATCTTTATTATTTTTTTAATATTTTAACTTTTTTTTTTTTTGCGAATTAGTCCACCCGGCAAATTATTCCTCGTAATATATAATAATCAATAAAATATTGATTCTATGATAATGCATACGCAATTTGCATAAATTAAAATATCATCAATTTTGTATGCACCGGACAATGCCGGACCGCCAACTAGTATATATATATATATATATATATATATATATATATATATATATATATATGTTAGTGAAGTACATGGCAAAATATTCAAACAATTTTACGACCTTGAATAATCTTTATTATTTCCCTTTTGTTCAAGGTTGCTTTCCAACGTTGTGATACATACACAGCAAGAACTTGACTTCTACCACAACGGAAAGTAATTATCCGTCGGGTGGAATTTCTATAAACAAAAATTCTTTCCTTCCCATCTGTGGAACACATTACTGCGAGGCTGCCGCACTGTAAATTACAGCTTGGTTGCTTTTAAATCTAATTTTAACAAATTCTTATCAAAAACTACCTCATAAATAATCAAACGCAGTTCATGCCGTTTTTTTTTTATTGGAGTCATCACTTTTCAAGGCTAGGAGGCTACTCGAGGATAAGGGTTAATGAGTGTACGGTAGTCAATGGGACAATATCATAGTAATCGTTAGTAGTGGAAATTTGCTAAATTGGATTATTTAATGGGGCGAATCATTTATTTAATTTTTTTTTCACAACAACTATAAAGATGAGGATAACAGTCCGCAAATAAATAAATAAATAAATAAATACGCAAATTACTCATCTCAAAGGATTTCAATAAAAACAAATAATAAAATAAATATAGAATCTATGAATGTCTATTTCATTGGTCACGATTAAGATAAACTCGTTTCATCTCTAGTTAATCCAAAAATATTTTACCATAAATGATGAAACTTAAATTACAATAACAAAAAAATTTAGAAAAGGAAAGCATTAAAATGGATTTAATATGAAATTTACATTTTTTTTTTTTTTTACATAGGTGTCACCACTTATCAAGGCCCGGAGGCTACTCGAGGATAAGGGTCGATGAGTGTACAGTAGTCAATGGGTCAATATCGTAGTAATCGTTAGTAGTGGAAATTTGGTAAATTGGGTTACTTAAGGGGAACGGCTTATCAAGAACTTGTTTACGTTGGATTTGAAGACGACCATATTGTAGTCAGCTGGAAAGCAGGGAAACAGAAGAGAGTTCCACAGGCGTGCAGTTCTAGGAAAAAAGCTTTGTTCGTGGAATCTACGTTTAGGTTTAGGCACAGATAATTGATAGTGGCTTCAGATAGTGTTTTCCGTGGAAGTTTGGCTGTGTTAGTACTTCTATAGTGTTCCTCATCTCTCGATCGAAAATTATTTCATCTCATTAACCCGTACCGCGAGTGGTTTTTGGCCTCGATATGTAGTGACTCAACAGTAATAATAAAAACGTTACGTCCTGGAGGTTTAGGCGACTAGTTTTCTATAACGACAATGTTATATGTTTTCTTTGTAACTTTTACACGGTAACTGATATCTTACTTCAAATCCTTTCGATGTCACATGATTAAACCAACCAATCAATCAACCAACAAACGAACCATCTCCCCTGCATATGGGGGCCATTCTTTTAGCAAAACTCTCTAAATAATATTTAATAAGCTTTTGCCTTTTTGCCAGTTATATCTTAACCTAACTTCTGGATTCTTTTACAGGAAATAAAGAGAGGAATCCAGTCAAATTCTTTCAGATTTCCTCAAATACTTGCCACAAGATAAATGCCGACATCTAACCATTGCAACTCTAAACGGATAAAATTCGGTACAAAAAAAAATACATTATAAAATATGACGCTATTCTACGGAATCATGAGATATGATCTTAAACCACAATACTACAAATATTACTAATAATAATGCTAATATTTATTTGGCGCATTTATTAATGATGTTCACAGACAACTACATCTCTATATTAATGGGACCATATGTATATGCGTGTATTTCTCGTCTCTACGTGACTTACACATGATTGTTTATTTATCACTAGCAAAAGGGATTAGGTCTGCTAAGGCTCTGCTTGATCTCCGCCGAGCCGCAAACTGTCGTTAACTATCGCAAACAGAAAACTATCGTAAACTAAATCAAAACTTCTAAATATATCGTCTTCAGGATCGGAAATCCAATGTCCGGTCTTTTGTCTAGGCGGAAAATGATTCGGCCTCTCAGCTGACTATTTATCTTACATTTGATATTCATCCTATCGCGTTTGTGTGCTTTGGTGAATCATTTTTAACTATTGTCCTGCGTCATTTACTTCCACTAACTTGTTCCTCTTTTTATGACTCACTTCCTAACACTCCACTGAGTCGGGAATCTGAGGTGGGACACCTATAGTATCACAGTATAGATTGATAGAGAAAGGTAGAGAGAGAATTTTTAAAAGAAAAATGTTGCATTTATTGTCAATTTTGTTATCGAATTGTCCAGTAGAATACTAAAATTTTATCTGTTCCATCCATCGTTTTAATTCTTTATTATTGTTACTTGAGAAAAATTTATGGTATTCCCTGAAGTCTGACTGACAACAAGTTTCTTCATATTTCCAGTACTCACCAATTCTTTCGATAACCTTTGCAAATTAGTTCGTATTATCGCAATAGCCGTATACGATTGATTTATCGTTGGTAGCGACAATTGGTCTTCACTAAAATCTGGGTGGTAATAAGCCTCCCCAAGGTCCCAGTCTAGTCGCACTAGTGGACATCTGGTAGTACGTTCTCTCTTCGGTCTTTCCATCCTCCTTGACCTTCCTTGATTATTTGGTGTGGCGCCAATTTATGCCGACACTACATTTTTTCATTCATTCAGTCAGTCAACCGAGTCGCCCTTTGTCCTTGATAAATGTTGATCCATTAGTATAAAATAATGATCACATTGGTCATATGGATCGCACGCTGATAATTTAATGTCAACTACAGATTTATGATTGCTAATTATTTTGCCGATTAATGCCATTATATATCCTTGCTGTGCGGTCACCAGGTGTGAATAGTATTTGGCCGCCATATTGATATTTTTGTTTTTAATTCAATTCTTTCTGTGATCTATCATTTAAGACTACGCCCCCTATTAAGGAATATTCCGTTTTGGTTATAAACATACCGACAGGAAGTCTCTATTATAAAGAAGTATGATCAATACAAGTTCATTATTTTGGCTTTCATCATTGCATAATTGTATACTCCTAACAATGGCGCAAATGGCCACAATTCATTTTTTAATGAGTATCCAGCTCCTTCTATCTTTTTGTTTTTATCTCGTGTCGTTTGTTGGCACAAAATTCTATCGTAGAATTGGCACCTATCCAAATAGTCATCTTTGCCGTCTTCAGAGCCACATTAGTTTACTTCATGGGGAGGGGCATTATATACCAGTCGCGGATACGTCTTCAACAATCAGTATAACGAACTTGTGGCTGCTACTGTAAGAACTGCTCTGCTCTGTCCGGCTGCAGTATTGTCCTGTGTAGCTATAGGAGGTTCATCCTCCAAGGTTTTACCTTCTCACTTTGAGAAAGGATTAATTTATTGCTAATCACCTGAGGAGCGCCTATCAGGAAATACTGGCGGGCTGCTCAGACATTCTGGAGGGAGAGGCAGATTGCACTTCCTCTTGTGCGCTCGCTTTTCTACCCCTTCTTCATGCGGCGAGAAGGGAGAAACATATCCAATTGTTTGCTTATTCCGGGTCCCAAACATTCACCAGTTATCTTATATATTTCAACTGAGAGATCTTTTTAAGGTTCTCGCCGTTCCTTTGAGTCCACTTGAATCTCTCTTACACTTGGTTCACTGGATATATTTGCTAGGTAGTTTTTGAAATTCTTTTTAATGAATCCAGTTACTCCTATAATTACTGGAATGATAGCGATCTTCCTAAGATTCCGGTTTCTTTTCATATCATACATAAGATCTTCTTTAACTCAGCATCATTGGGGACACTAATTTCTACTAAGGGTGCATCTGCCTTGACAGAGTACAAAATAGACTTCGTGGCTTAGTGGGAGATGCCCTTTTCTCTTCCCGTCAACCTCTCTCCCACAGAAGAGACATTGCAAGCCTGTCTTTGTTTTATCGTTATTTCCATGGCGAGTGCTCGTCCGAGCTCCAATATCTGGTCCCCTTTGCCAATCTTTCACGAAAAACACCTGCCTAGCTGAAACCACTGTCAGTAATTTTCCCCACTCCTTATCTGTGCCTAAATCGAAACGTACTCGTAGATTCCATGAGCAAAGCTTCTTTCTTAGAAGTGTACGCCTGTGGAACTCTCTTCCCTTTGCCTGTTTCCCACCTGACTACAACTTGGATGTCTTCAAGTCCAACACAAACAAATTCCTGATGAACCGCCCCCTTAAGTAATGATACTTTATCAAATCTCCGATACTAACGATTACTACGATACTATCCCGTTGATTACTGTACACGCAATAACCCTTATCCTCGAGTGACTTCCGGGCCTTGATAAGTGGTGACCTCCATGTAAAAAAAAAATCTCAGCTCTTCTTGTCCCATATCACTATGTCAGATCTTATGGCTCCGTTTCCTAATTTCTGTAGGAATTACATAGTCATAATGGATGGCGTATGACTTGTTTTCAAGTGTTCTTTTTGTATATGTTTCCAGAACTTGTTGCTACATTCGATAGTCAACAGATTGTATTTGCACACTCTGTTACGTTGCGTCGTATAGTACCCCCCCCAGCAGAACCTTACAGTTTAATGTCACGTGACTCACACTCTTCACTTCCTTGTGGCAGAAGCTGCACTTGTTATCATTGCTGAGACCACTCATCCTCTTAAAAGCATTGGTCATTAAGCCGTGATCTTGGGCGGCCATTATAATCAATATAATAACACGCATTATCCTCGAGCGGCCTTTGGATCTTGATAATTAGTAAAGCATGACAGCCTAAGTGATAGATAAAGCCTTTGATAGAGATACGAGGACGGATTTAAAAATAATCAAAAATCACAACAATGGCTGACGCTTCTATCTTCTCCGATCGGCTGGGAAATAATTAATGACGGGCCACGTTAATTCGGCCGTCGCCATTTTAATCAGCATCGGACAAAAGTTGATTATCCGGTCTTCGTTGTGTACTTTTCTAAGCTTCATCTTTCTTCTTTTTAAATTTTTATTTGTTTAACATTATTTTTTGTGCTGGTGGCAGTAGTGTGAGGGGGGAACGGGCGTTAAGAAAACAGAAAATCTTACTGTTCTTTATAGATTTTTTTCCAAACTGCGCATGTCAGTACTTTTTTCCGCTTCCGGTTGACTCAGAAAGGGTCAGATCTAAGTTTCTGCGCAGACGTTTCTTTGAAGAGTCTTTATTTTATATTTTTATTTTCATCTTATTTTATTTTTTTACGAACAGACCCTCCCCCCCCCCCCAAAAAAAAAAATGTTTAATCTCTGGTCAGTCCATCGTTGCCACTGGGAATTCGTTAACAATCTTAAGAAAGCAAGCCCGAAAAAAGCTAGTAAGTAACTTTATTTTAATTTCATTTAAGATCATTTTGGTTGTTATTTTTGTGCTTTTTCCACAAGTGCAACATATGACGCACCGTCTAGTTTATATTGGTGGCGACCAGAGCATCGAAGGATCGCTCATGACTGAATGAAAAATGTATCAGTTTCATCGGTATTCTATCACAAGTGCGTAAACTCTATGCAGAGGATTATTTTTCCACGGTAATGTGTAGACACAGCGGCCTAAAATAAAATGACTACTGAATTTGAGTTTTATGTAAAAAACTGAAACTGAAAGAAATTCTTACTCCACTTTTAAATTATAAAGACAATTGTAAGAAAAGTTTGCTTTGCTAAAAAAAGGGGGGGTTTCATATCGGATAGTAAACTTCATCTTTTGAACATTTTCATCTCCAACCACCAATAGATTGTAAATAACGGTTCAATACACATGGTAAATTGCAGATTTCATATCTCCAAGAATTGCCTATTAACCGATGCTCGGCAATCTATTTACTTACTTTTTAAAATTATCCAATTTGTATCCTACGCAAAAAAAAAAAAAAAAAAAAAATCAAGTGTTCCTGTTTTGTTCATCTATTTTTTTTTTTTTTTTTTTTTGTGACTAAATGTTTATAGACAATCATTAATTCAGAAAAAGAAAAATTATTTGGTAATGGGTAGACACAGTGGCCTAAAAATAAAATGGCCACTAAATTCGAGTTTTGTGTAAAAAACTGAAACCGAAAGAAATCTTTTCTCTATATTTAAATTATAATTATAAATTAATCGCAAGGAAAGTTTACTCCGCTCAAAAAAAAATATATATATATTTTCGTATTGAATCATGAAATCCGTCTTTTAAACATTTCCATCTCCAACCATCAATTGAATACGAATAACGGCTCAATGCGCATGGTGAATTGTAGAGTTCACACCCCTAATTGACTATTAACTGACGTTTGGTAATCAACTAAATCATTTCGAAGTTGTCAAACAGCTTCATAACAAGTTGAAATATTGATAATTCTTCAGTCTGCATGAAATCATTGTCATAAACATCATTTGCAAAAATTGTTGGACACATTCTAAGAACTCGGCGACCATTTTCTTTTTAGACTGCTCTGTCTACTCCCCGCTCCATTTTATTCAATATAAGAGTTCTTATTTAACAGTCTCTATCCACTCCCACTATAAAAATGCTGTACACAAGATTGAGTTGATAGTGGGGATATTGGATAAGCAGAATGCCTCATAGACAATTATGATATGTATATATATATATATATATATATATATATATATATATATATATATATATATATATTCTTAGATGACATACAATGTGCTTTAAAAATGATATATCTCCGTGTTTTAGATGACATATCTATGTACACACACACGCACACACACACACACACACATATATATATATAAATATATATATATATATATATATATATATATATGCTAGCTGTACCCGGCCACGCATTGCTGTGGCTCAGTTTGTTAAAATAGAACACATTACTCAAGAAAAATGCATTTCGTATTGTTTTATTTACTTTTATGATTTTTTGCAATTTTTTTTAATCAATAAAAGTTGTGTTTCCCCCTCAAAAGAAGATCAATTTTTTTACCATAAATTGTTAGGTGAAAGTTTTTTTTGTTTGTTTTTTTTTTCTTTTTTCAGGAAAACTTGCACTTTTATTTAAAGGAAAGTTGGCAGTAAACGTTTCTTTTTGGAAACGGAATTTTTATTATAAAAAGAACAGATGAATGCTTTATATGAACACTGCAAATAGTTAGGTGAAAATAGAGAAAAGTTCGATTTTTTTAAAGAGAATGTACAAATTATTCTTTATCAACAGATGTAAAGGAAATAAACAGAAAAATACTCCCATCATTAATTAATTAATTATGCAAAAAAAAATAAATAAAATGTTGATTTAGTAGTGTTTCAACATTTGAACAACACTCGGTTGAATCCGGTAATTGCCGATCGAACTTTAACCATAATTGGTATCCGGGGAGCGGTCAAATTCTGCATGAGTACCATTCTTTTTAATTTTGTCTTTTGTTCAATTTTTGAGTGGGCTATCAGCGATTTCAAACTAACACATTTAACTAAAATACAAATTCAACAATTTAATAATTTTAAAAAGTGCTCAGCTCCTAATACAAATCCTAGTAAATCAACCCCCCATTATTGGAAATACTCAAGGGAAGAACGAAACCAAATTATTGCCAGTATGTTTGGGATAGGTTCTATTTTTTCCTTTTTTTTTCAATATTTTAAGCAGATTTGACACTCAGCTACTAGATTTTTTTTATGGGTCGCTCGCTTTTTAATATAATGTAAGCAGATCTAGATGTTTATAACTTACGATAAAACTTGCTGAGTATGCGCTGTTTTACGGTGATTGTAAAAATGGAACGGAAACTTAAATTTCGCTCCGTTTTAATCTTTTGTTAATTGTGCCCCCTCCCAAACGAATATAATCAAAAGAATAACATTCAACAAATGAACTTTATATATATATATATATATATATATATATATATATATATATATATATATATAAAACACAAAATATTTTAAAAAGAAAAAAGAAAAGTTGTCAACGAAAGGGAAATAATTCCATTTTTAAACGAAAAAGTCAGTTTGGTATATCTTTGCGTTATTTTTTACAACTTACCGTTCACATTGGAAATATTGACGTTTATAGGTTGTTGGGTACGGTTACAACGAATAAACACTCCAATCTGCTCATGTAAAGAACGGCTCTCAGAATAGACACCCCCAAACTCCCTATGTTAAGAACGGCTTTTGGAATAGACACCCATAACCATACTCGAAAAAATAAAAAAATAAAAGTTGACATGTCGAATGTGAACGATGAGTTGGACGTAATGTAAAAATGTACCGAATTTAAAAGGGAACGAAATTTTAATTTCCGTTACATTTTTACAACCGTAAGGTAGAGCATTCTATGCAAATTTTCCCTAACTTAGTGTATTAATGCTATTTTTTAAGTAAAAATAATATTAAGGTTTGGATATAAATTCCTAAACTCCTTTCACACTAAATAATTTAGGTGACTGAAATAGGAATCTAATTGAATCTTTAATTTCCAGAATAGTAAAAAGATGATCCACAATGATCGATTTGCTGCTAATATCCATTTTTTAGGTAAGAGCAAAAATAAACGAAGAATAGGGGGACCTAGTTTTGAAAGCCGATTTATCATAATTTTTTTATAGGTTTCCGACAATGTTTTGTTATATAGGGGGTCTTATTAAAAGAGTTTTATTAAAAGATGAGTCTTAGAGAGAGATGCTTAGAAGGAGTCTTATTACAGTGAGGGATGTTGCAAGACTCCGAGAGAGAGATTGTTCGTTTATAAGAGACTTAGAGAGATATTGTTCATGTTAGGAGAGATTCTTATATATTAAAATGTTCATTCCTTGTTGTGTAGAATGGAAGAGAAGGAGAAGCTCTTTGAGTGAGGACATATAGTGTTCAGACAGGTCGGACATGATGATATTGAGACGTGTATGTAAAGATATAACACAAATATATAATACAATTCCACTTTACCTTTTTGTAAGAATCATAAGACAAGACGAGCTTTACAAAAAACACTTTATGGTTTATTTCGTCACACGGCCGTGTTTCCATCACCAAGAATTCAAAGTTTCACATTTTTTTTCTTGAAGTGACGTCTCGCTCCCTAGACGCCTGACTGTCTCTCTCCGAGTTTCTTCACTGACTGACTAACTCTCAAGTTTTTTCTCTATTCCTAGAACTTTCTATTTTCCGTGACGTCATACACATGTTAAAACATGTGCCTTCTTTCACGTGCTTTGGACATACGTGTCCAAAACTTTTCCTATTTCTCAGTAACCTATTTATCCAATATGTTAAAAACATTATCTTATAAGCTGCATTCTTTCAATTTAAAATTTCATAACAAACTTGAGAGTTCACATTCTTTCCTTGAAATATTTATCTATATTCTAAACAAATGTTTGTTTTACATTTTTAAATTCTCGCACGTAATCTATTTCTAAACTAAATTACGAGGTTCGAATTTGTCTATTGCTATTTCATTTTCATTTTAACTAAATTCTCCAATTTTATACTTACATGAAAAGGGGACAGTCCTTATCATGTAACAGTTTTGATTATATTTGAAAGTTTAAGGACTAAACTTAATTCTCAAAAGGAAAAAATATTTGTACACGTGAAAAAAAAAAGTTATGAAAAATGTTTTCACGGCGGGCTTACCATATAAAAATTCTGCGAAATCTGTAATTTAAAAAAAAGTAGATATATTTTTGCTATTATAATTTTTTTTGTAAAAATATTAAACAAACAATGCTTAATTCAATGATAATATCGGTAGTTCGAGAAATTCATTTTTCTTCGAGTTATATCGAATTTATTAATACGAACTTTATGAGCTTTTTCTTAATGTTCCTGTGAAAATTATTTTTTTATTCTTACAAATTACGATGCTTTATTTATATAAAAAAAGCAAAAATAAATTCTTGCGTTTTTTATTTACTACTGAAAACCATAACTTTAGTAAAGGTATTTTTGTTTAAACAAAATAATACATTTCCACTAAGATTTAAATAAAAAATAATTCCGCGATCATTGATTGATAAATACTGAACTTGTTATTAAAATTGGTTAATTTCCTGATTTTTGATTAATTTTTAAGTAAAGGGAGGGAGTCAAATGTTTATACATTTTGAGCCTCGGCATTCATTTTGTTAATATGGTTAAATTAAATTTCAATCACATGGTTACATTATAAATAATCACATGATTAAATCCATTTAAAATTTACCGTTTAGAATCTAATATTTTTAAAAATCATTTCATATGACATGATAAGAATTTGTTTACATTAAGCGAGACCACGGCCTCTCGTGGTGAGACCAAAAATTCCTTTAAGTGATGTCACGTGACGGCAAGCGGTAAATTAAAAAATATGTCCCCAAATAAAAAAAAATGGCCCATCGGTACAAAGAAACCCACCTATTTATTAAAGGAAAATTAAGTATAATATATAAAGTATATATTAGAAAGAAATATATAAAAACACACATGGGTACAGTTAACATATTATACCAAAATGTCGAAGCAATCGTTTCAGTAGTTATTTAGACTACTAATAACGAACAAACCAAGAATTACATTATATATATATATATATATATATATATATATATATATATATAATATATATATATATATATATATATATAAAGAGAACGAGAGAGATTACGTTCACTTTTAGATGACGTACGTATATATATATATTGATATAGACAAATTTTTACATGGTCGCGACACTGACATTTAAGAACAGGACTTATTCGGTGACAGACAAACTTTATTAAGTCGTCCGGCGAGGACTTGTGGTCTTACCGTCCATCTGTCTGAAACATGAGCATGTCCAGTGTTGCGATCATGTAAATTTGCCTATATCAATAAAAAAATATATATATCTTGCTATTTTTTATCGAGCACTCTTAATAACTTCGTTAAATTCACGAGTGTTCTTACTTGAATACTTATAACTTGGTATATATATATATATATATATATATATATATATATATATATATATATATATATATATATATATTCCGGTTCTTTGACTGTTGTGGATCTTGTGGGCTGCGACGTTGTTTGGCTGTGGAATTTATTATACATACATACATACATATATATATATATATATATATATATATATATATATATATATATATATAAGAATAATAAGATGAATTGAATCACAGATTTATGAATCATGTGGCTTCAAGTCTTACAAAATACTTTTGGGAGATATTTTTATATTATACAATCCCAGCCAAATAATATTGCTTAATATACTAGATAGATGAAGTTAAAATTTATAGTTTTGATATTTAAATTTCATTCAGAAAAATATAATTTTCGAAATAAAAATTAATTTCTGGTCAAAGAATAAGGAAATTACTATAAATATTGTGTTCTTTGTCAAAACAATAAGTTTTTGCTTTGGAAATTATATTTTTCTGAATAAAATTTTAATATAAAAACTCTAAATTATATATATATATATATATATATATATATATATATATATATATATATATATATATATATATATAAAATGTAATAATATATATATCTATATATTAATTTGCTTGTACGTACGGTGTCACGTCATCATCATCGCAAACATTAATTAATGAAACGCGTCATCATCATCGCAAACATTAATTAATGTGAATTATCTCCCTTTATTGTTCACTCTTTATTAGTTAAAAAATCATTAAACCCTTTTATTTTCTAAAACTTCCCGAACAACAACAAAAAATATATATATATGAACTGTCTATTTATGGTTCTGGATTATTTTAAAGACGATTATGCATAGAAGGTATCGTTCCACAGTTTAAATAGTATTTTACTTACATTTTTAACGATGTCTTCTGTTTATTATTGTAGTGAATGCGGAACGATTATTCTATTTTATTCAGTAATAAATATATTTTTTACATTTAACGTTACGAGTTCGTTTCTTTTTTTTTTTTTACTGTGCCACTTTATCTGTTTTTTTTTTTTTTTTACTTTTGAGTGAACCTTACATAACAAAAAATGTTTCGAAATAAATGTTACAAAAGTCAAGAATGACTTTTTTAAATAAATCACCAAAGTCACCATTCGCAAATACAGAGTCAAAACATATTTTACGTCTTGTTCTGTTTTGTTTTTGTTTTACGGCATATCAATCCTTTTTCGTGTTATTTAATGCCGAATCGAGTAATTTTGTAACATTTATACATCTTCACGTTGTTTACATAGTTATTATTTATGTTTTGTCTGTTTTATTTTGATGGACACAACATTTTTTTTAATATGAAATAAAACACTTTGTTTCATTACTTACGATTTAATTTATTTAAAGAAATATTTATTTCCTATTTAAAGATTTTCAGTATAATTTATTTAACTGAAGAAATATTTATTGTTCATACATATATTTTTTCCATTATTTTTATTACATTGTTAGGTAAAGTTTCAGATTAGTTAACGCCCCTCCCCATATTAAGAATGGCTTTCAGCATGATTTTTACAATAGCGGTATCAAAGTTTGTTTGTTTTTTTATTTTAAAACAAATTATAAAAAAAAAGATACAAGACCATTAAATTTTTTTTCATTAAATCGCTATTTAGGTGAAGGTTCAAAATAGTTAACCCTTCTCCCCATAACCGTTTTTTTTTTATGCAGTAAAATACTGTTTCAATAATTATGGTTTAAATAAATATTTATTCCTTATTTAAAGATTTACAGTATAATTTATTTAACTGAAGAAATATTTATTGTTCATACATATATTTTCCCTTATTTTTTTTACATTGTTAGGTAAAGTTTTAGAATAATTAACCCCCCTCCCCATATTAAGAATGGCTTTCAGCATGATTCTTACAATAGTGTTATCAAAGTTTATTGATTTTTCTTATTTAACAAAAATTATAAAAAAGATACAAGAACATTTTAAACATTTTTTTCATTAAATGGTTATTTAGGTGAAGGTTTAGAATAGTCAAACCCTCTCCCCTTATTAAGAATGGCATTTTTATTATTTCAGCGTGATGCTTACATTTTTCTTAATATAAAAAAAAGATACAAGAAAATGTTAAGCTTTTTTTTTTTTTTATTAAAATGTTAGATCAAAGTTCGGAATAACTTACTTTATATAGCCAATTAGCCAGCTGTATTAAAATGTTTTAGCATTTAATACCTAATAAGGTTTTCGCTTCAATTGTCACAAGCAGACAATATCGATTCAAAGGAGGTAATTCGTCAACAATTGTTTTAGCCGAATTTTACGGTAAAGTGTAGTGGACTGGTGGATATATTATACATATCCCCCAGTTTGTATTTATTTGCTTCCCAATTGAGCAAATTAGGCACAAGGCCGTTTTTTAATGTGGAGAGAGAGAGGGGGGAATGGGGATCAGCTCCCGATGAGTGGGAAATGGGAGTTTGATAGGAACTGTTGGTATGAAGGGTTGCCCCTACATTGACCAAGGTAGATATGTGGGGTTACCCCCACATATGGTCTTTGCTTGCAGTATCTGTTGGAACAGATACTACACTTTGATCTTGTCGCCCGGGCCGCAAAGGGCGGGGGCCAGTGTATATACATATCCCCCAGTTATTCATTTGATAAAAGCAATATTTTATGAGCATGGTTCTTCTTGCCAGGCAATGGGTTTACCTGAACCAACAGGTGATCCTCCAATAGATAATATGACTCGAAATACAAACGGGCCTAATGTTGAATTGTTAAACAATGAACAATTAGAGGTCTTTAATACTATAATCAAGGCTGTCATGGCAACTGAAAAAGTAGCCCCACACAACAATTGCTTCTATTTAGATGCCCCAGCCGGATCAGGAAAAACCTTTTTATTCAACATGTTATATGATTACTTCACCTCCAGCAGTACTGTAACCGCCACAGTATATTCAAACTACCTGTACCTCTGACAGAAACCAGTGTCTGTAACGTTTCTCCTGTATCAGAGCATGCTTCTTTTTTGAGAAAGATAATGGTATTCATCATAGACGAAGCCTCTATGATACCTAATCATGCACTGCTTGCTATAGATAGATGTTTACAAGATATAATGGGTAACGATAAAATATTTGGTGGTGACTTCAGGCAAATTTTGCCAGTAGTGCCACATGGATCACCTACATCTATTAAAGACACCTGTCTTAAAAGATGCCCTATGTGGCATCATTTCAGTCAATTACAACTAACACAAAACGTCAGAACTAACATAAATGAACAGGAGTTTTGTAGATGGCTCCTTCATCTTAGTAATGGTACACTAACGAGCAGTCTTAATGACGTTCCTGTAGATGGCATAGATGTTCCTGATGATTCGGTATGTAATGGTTCTCTAATCTCAGAAATATTTGATTGCAGCCCTCAAGAAATGAAAAATAGAATCATCATGACTCCAAAAAATACAGAATGTTTAACAGTAAATGTAGAAATTCTAAATAATCTTCCCGGAGGCATAAATACATATTTAAGTACAGATTACAGCTCCGATGATGATGCTGAACTTCAAAATTATCCTATCGAGTTCATAAATTCATTAACTCCATCTGGAATGTCATCTCACCGACTTAATGTGAAAATAGGGGCAATAGTAATGCAACTGCGAAATTTATCCATAAATCAAGGACTTTGTAATGGAACTAGGATGAAAATAAAAGAATGTCATCAAAACAGCATCTTTGCTATTTTAAATAATGGATCTAATAGAGGTTCCACAGTTATCATTTCAAGAATTAAGTTAAAGCCAAGTGATACAAATGTTCCGTTTGCATTTCATCGGATACAGTTTGCAATACGATTAGCATATTCACTGACAATCAATAAAGCACAAGGCCAAACTTTGGATAAGGTTGGTATATATCTTCAACAACCTGTATTTTCTCATGGTCAACTGTATGTGGCATGTTCAAGAGCTCGATCTAAGCACAGTGTGAAATTTAAGGTCATGCAACTGCACAGAGATGATAATCAGGGAAGAAAGCGTGGTGTAACATATACTAAGAATATTGTTTACCGTGAAGTGTTATGAAAACAATCAGGAACAGCTATGGAATCTAAAATTTAACTTGGATGAAAATATGATTTTGGAAAAAAAATTTTTTTAAGTGCTTTCCTTATATTTAAAATTCATAATTTGATGAAAAAATAGTGTACAGTCTGTTTGACTTTACTTAATTATATAACATTGACATAAATTTGATAGGTACAACCTACCTCACATCATTTTGATTATCGAAAAATCAAAATTTAACTGTGCAGAAACACTTCATTTTATATGCATGTAATGCACAAGAATCCGAATATTATAACAGATTACAATGTTTTTATGGAAAAAACGTTTGTACAGAAAATTCAAAGTGTTCTATTTATATTATCAGGAAGTTGTGATGCATTAATTGAAATCTATATCAATAATTCGACTTAAAAAATAGTTGTGAATTTCCAAATCTTCATTGAATAAAATTCAAAATAAATAGAAAAGTCTATTGCATATGTAAAAGTTGACGGTTGCTTATTTAACTTCATTAAAAGCTATCAAAGTCAACCAAGAGCTGCTCAATATTCTGGCTTAATGGATCATTTAGCAAGGAATGAAGATGGCGATTCTGGTGTACCAGTTATTCTACCATCTTCATTTACAGGAAGTCCTAGGAATCTTTCACAACTGTATCAAGATGCAATGGCAGTTTGCTGTAAATATGGAAAACCAGACCTATTCCTTACCTATACATGTAATCCAAGATGTCCTGAAATATTAAACAACTTGGGGTCATCAGAACTTGCACAAAATCGATGTCAACAATGTCACACAGTTTTTTTAAATTCACAGTCTGACTCCCAAGAACCTGCTGACTGACCACTATTCTCACTCCAAACAGCTGATCGACGTCCCTGTCACCGCCTCAATCATCACCAGCACTTCCTGACAATATCAACAGCATCAGTTACGATCGCATTGACCTTCAATAAAAGTTTAAACTAAAGTTCTTTGTTCTACTTGCTTCCATACGTTCATTTTTGTAATATAACAATAAGGAATTTCTTACTGATGTGTTTTAAAAGATTTTAACTACCGTGGAATTTCCACGGGTCCTGCTAGTATATATTATTACATTTCACCCCTAACAAGGCACATTGTCACTTTGATGTACGGGGCTACTATTAAGGACACAGGCTACAGGGTACTAGGTGGGGAGTTGGGCAGCAAGATGTCGGTTCACGTTACACTTGAACTTCTGCATGTCAGTACAGTTGAGGAAGCAGGAACCTGGCAGGGAGTTCCAAAGTCTAGCGGTTCTGGGGAAGAAACTACTGGAGTAGAAGGCTCTCTTACATCTAGGGATCTCTACTTGGACGGGGTGGAATTTTACTGTTTGTCGGGGGGTATTTACGTAGAGGGGGTACAAGTGTTTGTAGCTCGTTGGAACATTCACCGTTAAAGTACTTGTAGAACGGGCAGAGGGATGCTACATTGCGTCGATGGGACAGAGGCTGAAGCTTGGATGATAGTTCAGGGCCTATCAGGTTGGCGACTCTCTTTTGAACGTTGTCTAAGAGTGAGAGACTAGTAGCAGATGCACCAGCCCAAATATGACAACAATACTCCATACATGGGCGAATGGTGGCCTTATAGAGGTATAGGATACTTTCAGGCGTCAGTAGCTTTCTA
>NC_136511.1:40499328-40544328 GCF_053919585.1 Euprymna scolopes | reverse complement strand
AAAGCATGCTAGATGCTCTAAATATATATATATATATACCCATGCTCTAAATATATATATTTACCTAATTTACTAAATATATATATACCCATGCTAGTATATATATATACATACATACATATATATATATATATATATATATATTTAAATTAAAAAAATTCTATAACTGAATAACCCCGATTAAATCTTAAACCCCTTTTAGCATAGATATTAGATATATCATATTCATATTCCCCTACTGACTATACACACTAGTATGTTTAAGATTTGGGGCGGCAATCACACACATATACGAATACTAGTCTATCTAGTCTTCCATTTCCTCTATCTCGATCTTTTGCCCTCATCCTTTCTCATTCATTCCTATCTCTCAATACAGACTCAAATCCGCATCCCTATTGGGTCTTATTTACATCCGACCAAATCTTATTTTTCACAACATTTAATCGGGTCACCGTCGACTAAACTGGTTCTCCCACCAGACTTGTTTTTTTGTGAGGGGGGTGGCTAGTCTCCCTGAATGATTAAAAACAAGACCTTCCAAAGGGCGAATGAACCCTTTTTGGGGGTCAACGGATAACTAGCACCGTGTATGTTTGTGTGTATGTATGTGTGTGCTGGGGTAGAGAGGGCTCCTGTAAGCCGTAGTGAAGGCAACCTTTCTAGGAGAAGCAAATCTCTGATTTAAAAAACCATAAAGCGGGATACCAGTACCCGCATTAAGCTGGTATGCAGTTTAACTTGTTGCTGGCTCTCTTGCTCTCGCTTGTTGCTGGATCTCAACGTTTTGAACCGAGAGAGAGACTTAGCTGTCGTACAAAGCTAAGACTCTATAACATCATCTGTGTATAGATACTCCCTCAGGCATTTGTCTATAAAAATGGTTCTGTGGCGATGGAAGTCATTTTTGGGCTCATGGACTTTAAGTGTCTGAGGGAGTGGCACTCTTCTGACAAGACGTTGCACTCATCATATATATATATATATATATATATATATATATATATATATATATATATAAGCGAGATAAGACGCTGATAGAAATTCAGATGAAAAATCCTGATAGATATTACTTGAAGTATTGAAGTATTTCATTTCCTCTGATGATGTGTGCCATTGTTGAAACTCCATGGATTAAGGAAATTAAAATAAACCCTTCTATATGTTCATTTGTCAAGCAATAACTTCTTAAAATGAATATATGTCTCTATATGTCGTTTTTTTCAGAATTTAAAATTGAACCACGAAACTTATATATATATATGTGTGTGTGTGTGTGTGTGTGTGTGTGTGTGTGTGTAATGTGGGTTATTTAAATATATACATGTTATATATGACACTGTCAAGTAGTGGTTCTGTTAGCTATTGACACCTATTGTTTAAAGAAATATTAAAACTTTTGCGCATAACACTAAAAATACCACAAAATACCATTCAACAGAAAATCGCTGGCTGTTAAATAAATCACAGTGGACTCTCATCCGGTAAAGTCATACGACATGAAGAAAATTTCTATCCATAAATCACTAGATAATTTAGAGCAAAGAAAGGTTGATAGATTTAGGGAAAGGTTTAAGAGAGTCCTTGATACGCATATTTATATGCGTCGAATTGGTGACAAGACTATGGCCTGTCAGATGGGGAACAGTTAGACCTTCTTTAGTGCAAGAACAAATTAATGTGTGAATGTTGAAAGTTGCTAAAATCAAAGAGAGAAGTCTTCCCTGATAAGTTGTATCCAGATTGAGGGAGGGGTGCGTAACAGTTCCATGGATGCGGAAGTAAAAATTTCAGGGCAGAGTAGAGAATTATGAGCTCATTTTAAGTGCAAAAATTAAGGATTGGGAATTATAATTAGTACAACTAGCCCTTATATCAAGCTGTTAAAAAAAAAGCCGTATGTTTTTTCTGATTTTTTCTTTTTTTTTTGTTGTATTTTTGAGATGGGCATTGATACTTAATATTATTTGAATTATTCGGACTGCTGTACTCATTTTGGGTGTTATTTTCACAACATTTCGGTCGATGTAACCTTCGACCTTCTTCAGGTGTATCTTGTCGAACTCTAGAATTTTTCTGTGAAACTTGGGAATCTTTCAGTTGAACTCGGGAATCTTTCTGTCGAACTCGGCAATCTTTCTGTCGAACTGGGCAATCCGCACAGCATTTTGAACGGATCCACGAGGGTAGCATGTTCTCGTCCCATCATCGTTGCATCTTCTTTATCGCCACACAAGATATATCACAAAAAAGATATATCGTAATATTTCCATATATCACTTCATTCTTTTTAAGCACAACAGAAATACTAGAGAAGTTCTGACCAAATCATACATAGTAACATTTCTCTCTCTCTCTCTCTCTCTCTCTCTCTCTCTCTCTCTCTCTGTCACACACACACACACACATTGCAGATATTGATGGTGTGAGACTCTAAGAAAGCAACCCTTGTCATGGACGTGCGTCAAAAGCATAAATGCGTTATTGAATTTTTCCATGCAGAAAAAATTTAACCGATCAACATTCACTAGCACCTGTTGAACATTTACGAAAGCCGATGCAGTTGATGTCAGCAAAATTAGGAGATGGGTTTGTCGATTACAGAGTGGAAATAAAGATGTGAGTTATAAAGTGCGCTCCGAACTTTTACGACGGAGCCATGAAAAGAGGCTGACAAAAATGCATTCAGAATGGTGGTGACTATGTAGAAAAATAAATTCTGGATCAGAAAAAGTCGCTCGTTCTAATGGTACCATCTTAGATTTCAACATCTTAGATTTTTAGTTTAAAAATAGGAGGCCTTACTTTTGGAACGGACATCATACATTATTATTGTATTAACTGGATTTTTCTTTCTAACTCCAGAGAGAGAGAGAGAGAGAGAGAGAGAGAGAGAGAGAGAGAGAGAGAGAGAGAGAGAGAGAGAGAATTTCAAAATGTTGACTATCTTATCGTTTATTTCTTTAAATATGTTCAAATGCTCCATTCTTAACAGCACCTGTTTCGTAGCGCAGAATCATTCATGTAATAATCATGCCAATTCTTTTTTATTTATTCTGCCCTTAACTCATCAGAAGAAAAAGAACTTATCAAGTTTAAAAGGAAATAAAGGAATATTGGCATCGTTACAAAATCCGAACATTGGAAGAGAAGTTGCGATTATTTTTCAATTTGTTACGACATCTTTGGATTTTAATATTAGTAACATGCAACGATGTATAATGATATATAGTAACATTTCACATCTAAATATATTAATATGCTTAAGGCTCTCACATCTGTACTAGAATTGTCAAACTGACGTAACGGATAAAGTACTAGGTTACTTCAATTCTAAAAATACAATTGCGAATTACTTAAGACTTCTACCCGATCATGGCTGGCGAAACGAGAACATGACACTTGGATTAAATAAAGGGTTTCGTTCGAAATTCTGTGCAGATTTCCGAGTTCGACAAGATATATCTGAAGAAATTCGGAGGTTTCATCGGCCGAAACGTTGTGAGAATGACAGTCAAGATGAGAACAGTACAAATTATCAAGCCTCATCTAAAAAGAAAAATTCAGAAACATTTATACACGTATCCACAAGTCTACAATAAGTTATCAAAACAGCGAATGAATTGATGGAGAACACAAGACCAAAGAATCAAACAAGCTGGAGCTGAATTATCTTATATGACCTTGAAGTAGTCTCTGATTGGGATCTTTTTGTCCGCCAACATCGAGTAGCGATCTATACAGAGAATGAAAAATTGGATTTTACTATGGAACTGCAAATCTCTACGCTCAACGGAGATTTGACCATTCCTGTAATGATCCGGTCCCTGTTGATTTTGCGGTGGGAGTAAAGTTCTGTGCAGTTCTAGGAGGTCCACCCTCCCAGACTTGCCTTGTGTCTTTGAGAAGGAGTTAGCTTATTGCTGATCATTTGAGGCGCCGTCGCCGGGGAATACCCAGGCACTTTTTTGCAGGTAAGAGAGGGCGGGAGGCGCTGACTTCCCAATCCCACTTTCCGACACTGGTACTTACAGTGGAAAAGAAATGAATATCAAATCTCTACGGACATTCGTAGGGTGTGCAACACACGCTAGTTATACTAACAGACGGTCATCAATACCCACCTTGATACCTGTCGTATCGGAAGATGAGCGAGCTCAATCAAGAGTTTTCATATTTATCAACACCAATCCCCCCACTCCATGAATAGATGACGAGACATGATATATATATATATATATATATATATATATATATATATATATATATATATACTAGCAAAAGTACCCATCGTTGACTGGGTTCAAAAACAGCCAACAGAAAATGGACTGATTTATGAAAGTATGGTAGGTTATGAAACGGAAGGGTTGTAAATTTGGGTTGAATTTGAAGGTATCAAAACCAAAGCAAAATATGATGAAAGTAAAAATAAAATAGATAAACCCCATAATTTATTATACCATACCTGTTCACACTGAAACACTTATCACAATATTCTGTGGATCTATATTAAAAAACCTTGTTAAACTTTGTGACATATTTCCATTCTATGGAGGTCAGGTGCGAACGAACGCCTCATGATTTTATTATACCATATTTCTTCAAACTGAAACATAATTATCAAAGTATACTTACGCAGATAGATATGAAAAGTCTTTATTAAAGCTTGTGCCTATTTCCATTCTATGAAGGCCAGGCGCGAACGCAGACCCCACAATTTTATTATACCATCCCTATTTAAGTTAAAACATACTTATCAAATTATTATTATGTACATCTATATCAAAAACACTTGTAAACGTTTTTTTTTTAATTCTGTAATTTTTTATATCCATACTTTGTGGACCAGGCGCGGACGCAGACCCTACAATTTTAATGAACCACCGTTCTGCCAGATCAAACATACCCATTCCTGTGTCTCGATACATCTTCTATCATTATATGTAATTAGTTTTTTTTAAAATAGTCAACAATATAGGAGCCTATTCGTGACCACACACACACACACACACACACACACACACACACAGCTTTATATTATAGATATATAAGCCAAGTACGTCCAGGGATGGAATACTGCTGCCATATCTGGGCAGGAGCTGCTAAAAACAGCCTATCCTGCTTTGACAGAGTACAAAAGAGACTTCGTAGCCTAGTGGGGGATGTCCTTTTCTCTTCCCTGCAATCTCTCTCCCACAAAAGAGACGTTGCGAGCCTGTCTTTGTTTTAGCGTTACTTCCATGGCAAGTGCTCGTCTAATCTCCAGTCAGTCATGAAACTGCATATCTCATCTAACAATGTAAGGATAGGCCAGACTCTTTTCTGAGCTATACTCCTCTATATTATATTAGCCTGGGTGCCCGGCGTTGCTTGGTTGTTGTAGGTGTGTGTTGAGAAAAAAACGTTGTAGTAGGCAGACAGGTTCGAACCCGTACCGCAAAGGAGAAAAGGAACGTGAAAAAGAAAAACATGAAGTCTTTGCCGTTACGTCCATCGCCAACCGGAAGTGGCGAAGGTTTAAATTAAGACTAGTCAATCGAAAAGAGGGGATGGCTTTCGAAAATATTGGCGAAAAAGGTGATCCCTTCCTTATAGAAAAGTGCCCAGTTGAGGGTGAAGGAATTAATGCTTTAGCCAATTTTTTGATATTTGTCGTCCGAAGGGGTGAGCTTCAAAACGATGCCGATCTCGTGGAAATCCGTCGCCTCTGTCGAAAGTTTTAGGCATACATACATACATACATACATACATACATACATACAAACATGATGATTGCAACGTCTTGTCAGACGAGTGCCACTCCCTCAGACATTTAAAATCCATGAGCCCAAATGCCTGAGGGAGTATCTATACAAAGATGATGTTACAGAGTCTTAGCTTTGTACAACAGCTAAGTCTCTCTCTCGGTTCAAAATGTTGAGATCCAGCAACAAGCAAGAGCAAGATAGCCAGCACCAAATTAAACTGCAGACCAGCTTAATGCGGGTACTGGTCTCCCGCTTTATGGTTTTTTAAATCAGAGATTTGCTTCTCCTAGAAAGGTTGCCTTCACCACGGCTTACGGGAGCCCTCTCCACCCCAATACACATACACACACACACAAATATACACGGTGCTAGTTGGCCGTTGACCCAGAAAAAGAGTTCATACATACATACATACATACATACATACATACATACATTTAAACAAACAGGTGAGATTTATATTATAGATTAAGTTATGTCATAGAAATGACGATAAAACCATTTATCGGTTCTGGCTGAAATTTGGAATGGTGATTACAGATATCCAAAAACATCAAATTCATAGAATTTTATATAATTCTGATCTTGTCAAAATATTGACCTCCACCAAAATTCTCACGGACTACTTCAAGGTCATATAAGATAATTCAGCTCCAACTTGTTTGATTCTTTGGTCTAGTGTTCTCCATCAATTCATTCGCTGTTTTGATAACTTATTGTAAAACAACTTCCAGTAGCTTCTTTCCAAGAACCGCAGGGTCGTGGGACTCTCTTCCTGCTGATTGTTTCTCTCCTTCCTATAATGTTGATCTCTTCAAGACTAAGATCAATATGCATCGCCTGTATTTGCGGTAAACAGATTTCGTTCTTGTTAGCTCCTTGCATCAAATAGCTTCATGCCTTGTCTGGAGCGATTTCTGTTTTAAAAAAATAGCGACTTTCTACAATTACCAATCCCGAAGTTCTCACAAATCGTGTGACTTTAACCTTTTTCGTGACTTTGACCTTAAATCCAGATATTCCAAAATTAAACCAGTTCTAGTTTAGAACATAACCGATACTTTGAGCAAATTTGGTGACGATTGATCAAACGATGTGGACGCTAGGCCGTGCGCGTGCGCGCGCGCACACGCGCGCACACACACACACACACACACACACCAAAACATAACATCCCCCTTGACGGAAGTAATTTACCCCCCTTCCAATCACCACACCATGCAAACTTGTATGAGAGCCAATA
The DNA here is from genome assembly GCF_053919585.1 of Euprymna scolopes. Taxonomy (NCBI): domain Eukaryota; kingdom Metazoa; phylum Mollusca; class Cephalopoda; order Sepiida; family Sepiolidae; genus Euprymna; species Euprymna scolopes. Next base: position 40,537,338 of record NC_136511.1, on the reverse strand, counting down.
AACAATGGGATTGTCTTGTTATAAAACATCTTGGAGTTTGTTTCATCAATTTTAAATTAACGGTTGAGTTTGTTTTTTTTTTTGTTTTTTTTTTTGTTTGTTTCAGCCAAGAAAAAAAGCTGTCCTTAATTATTTTAATATTTCAGCTTCCATAGCAAATCAACTTCAAAACTTTTCCAGGATGTACTAGACGATCGTTATCGCCATGAAGACATATATGAATAGATGAGCAGGGCTATTTGGCCATTTCACGGCGCCAACATAACCCATTTCTATTAACTCATACCTTTCTCTACATCTTTCTCTCTATCTTTCTCTCCACAACCTCCTCTTTCTCCGGCCAGCTCATTCCTCTCTAGTTGCACACACACGCGCGCGCACGCGCACGCACACACATTGAATGCCTACTAGACACTGTCCTCGAGTGTCTAAGGTCTCTCTGTACAAGGTCACCCATTTTAGTACTGACTAGGTTAAATGTCACTTAACTTCGTTGATCTAATGGAAACCATTAAACAGACGTGATTATACCTATTTTATTATCATGATTATGTATTAGGTTTGAATTGTAATGGACATTTTAATAAAATTTGCACACACACAAACACGTGTATATATAGAGAACTTGAATGCCTACTAGAAAGAACTTGAATACCTACTAGATATTGTCCTCTAGTATCTAAGGTCATTCTGTACGAAGGTTTGTCAGAACAATCTGGCATGAGGATACTTTTCCCTGGAAGTAAACCCTGACCAAATATTCAAAGTCACATAGTATTCGCTGCCCAAACAAGATCTCCTTTCTATAGCTAACTCACATTAGCTTTTATGAGGAATGGTGCACCTTCTCCAAATGATGTTATCTTAAGTAATAGCACGAAGCTGGATACTCCACCAGACTAGATAAATTTTTGTCCTGGAATCCAGTAAAACCAAGAAACCAAATCAAAATATATACTACAACATATGAAAATGGTTAATTAGGGAGAGGAAAATTATGTTCTCAATTTCTTTACTAACTCAGTGTTTGAGATAAAGAACTTTAATGGAACATTCGAATATCTATGTATCTCATATAGAGTTCAAGTGTTAGTCCCAGGTAGTGGGCCCCTTGATTTCTGAGAACTTCGACTGAAATAAAATAAAACAAAATGTGCAACTCTCCTTTATATAACAGATTTCTCGTGTAATGAGTAGGGCTAGGACAACAGCATATTCTTTTCATTGTTTTGACTCTCGGTTGTGTATCTGTTTATATCATATGCTTTTATATAGAGTGATGTGGTTATCGGGTGATTAACTGTGTCTAACTGTGTCGGATATATACTCGAGAGTCAAAACAATGAAAAGATGGAGCCACATCTGGGCTGGAGTTGCTAAAAACAGCATATCCTGCCTTGACAGAGTACAAAATAGACCTTGTAGCCTAGTGAGAGATGTCCTTTTCTCTTCCCTGCAACTTCTCTCCCACAGAAGGGACGTTGCGAGCCTGTCGTTGTTTTATCGTTATTTCCATGGGAAGTGACCGTCTGAGCTCCAATCTCTGGTCCCCCCTCGCCAATCTTTCACGAAAAACGCCCGTCTGGCAGTAATTTTCCCCACTCTGTATCTGTGCCTAAATACAAAACGTAGATTTTATGAACAAAGCTTCTTTCTTAGAAGTGCACGCCTGTGGAACTCTCTTCCGTTTGCCTGTTTCTCAACTGACTACAACTTGGATGTCTTCAAGTCCAACATAAACAACTTCCTGATATACCGCCCTCTTAAATAATCCAATTTATCAAATCTCCATTACTAACGATTACTACGATATTATCCCATTGATTGCTGTACACGCAATAACCCTTATCCCCGAGGGGCTTCCGGTCCTTGATAAGTGGTGACTTCCTTATAAAAAAGAATATTCTGTTGTCATACCTCTAGTAATGAATCAACATTTTATTTCAAAATTAATACATAATAACGTTAAAAACCTTACCCCCACCCCACCCCTAAACATAACCTGGTCCCCAGTTGACCCTCAGAGAATGATTAATTCTTTTGTACATTCTAGATATTATTCATCCAGGGAAATACCGTTCAAAACTATACCAACGTTGTGCGTGTTTGTTTTTGTAGTTTGGGACTTTTAGCTGGACACACAAACATACATACAGAAAAGAAACCGAAATCTTTAGAATATCTCTATCATTTCAGTAATTATGGGAGCACCTGGACTCGTGAAAGAGAACTTTAAAAATTACCTATCAAATATATCCGGTTAACCAAGTGCAAGAGAGATTCAAACAGTTGCATTTAAAGTGGAGGGTTATAATCTTGAAAAAGATCTCTCGCTTGGAAATATCTGAGATATTGGGTAAATGTTTGGCATCTGGTAGGATGCCCCATCCCCAGCTTGAACAAACTGATAAGAAAATTATAAAAAAAAAAAATACACAACTGCTCTTTATATAATACGCTATCAGGGGTATCCGGCGTTGCTCGGGGCAAAAGTATACCATATTTCTATTAAAACTTCTATATATTTACATCTCTCTGTCTGTCTCTCTATTTTTCTCTCTTCCCTCTTTCTTCGCTTTACCTCTCCCTCTCCCCAATCCCCATCTTTCTCCTCCTCCTTTATCTAATACATTCATCTAAAACCGCATCAATATTTTCTTCCTAAATTAGTACATAATAACACTGAAAAACCGACCCTCTCAGACGAAACCTGGACCGGTTGATCGTCCCTTTCACCGCTAGAGAATAAATGATTTTTTTCTAAATTTTCGAGATTATTCATCCAGGACAACGCTGTTCAAGAATATACCAACTTTGTGGGGGGGTATTGTAGTTTTAGACTTTTAGCTTTATATAATAGACAATGTTTGCGATTAGTGGCCACAGTTTCATAAAACGGCATGTTTAATGAGCTTTATATAATAGACAATGTTTGCGATTAGTGGCCACAGTTTCATAAAACGGCATGTTTAATGAGCTTAACATCCTGGCTGAGATTTGCTAACGAATACTAAGAGAGTTATAGAAATTCACGAAATAGAACTAGCCATAATAAAGTTAGTCAGAATAGCGAGAAACAGTAAACGATGCGCGTGAATCACATGACGTCATATCGCATGTATGAATAATCAAAGCAAACTTTTTTTTATTGGCTTGTTTCTGTTGTTAGCATTGGTTTCTCCGTGTTGCGGTAGCATTACGTGTTAGAACGGCTTATAAATTAATGAAGATAGATGCCAAGTTTATATATGTGTTCGGTAAACGCCGGGCAACGCCGAGCAACACAAGCAACGCCGGATAGAAAGCATTATTCTATCAATCTATCTATCTATCTGTCTGTCTGTCTGTCTGTCTGTCTAGCTAGCTAGCGGAGAAAATAACAGAGACTGAATCATGGGAAACGATAAGTTGAGCGAGCATACAGATGCAGAAAGGGTCAAAGAGTCATATTGTGAAATGTATCAAACTTAGTTGAGCGGTCAGTTTGCACCGGAAGTATCCGAATCGGGATCGGACGTGAAATGTCAAGTGTTCCAGTTTGAATAAGCCAAGTTAAGTTTAGTGAGTTGGTTTTGAGACAGCGAGGAAGCAAGATAGGTTAAACGACGGTCTCTAAATGGATGCAGGGAAACGTCACAAGTCCGAGATCGTCGATTTCAATCTATGCCGCGGAAGACAAGATGCCTGGGAGTGAAATAAACTAATATATAAAAACCTATATAGTCTTGTGTTTGTCTTGCATGTGGCTTGCAAGGACTGCGTGAAGATTGTCAACATCCATAAATGAAAATAATACTATGGAACCGACTGGGTTCAAATCTTGTATACTTGTGATGTGATCTCTGTCCTTGTTATTGATCCTTCGGGGTGCGCCGAGTTTGATCTTTGAAAAACTTTGGCCATTTCCTCGTTTTTTACGTTCGCGTCGGCTTGTTAGATGTTTTTGGTTTAAAACAATTTTCATTTGTTGAAAAATATTGAGTTAACACTTTTTTACCTTTGAAAGAGAAAAAGGAAATATCCCAACGAAGCGGGGAAAGAAAGTGGGTAGCTATTCAAGCTAGTCATATTTTAGCGTTTATTCTAACTCTAACTACATTCCCAGATGATTAGTACGCATCTTTGTTTATGTCATTACATCAATCTCCCATAGACGAAGTTAGAATTATTTTTTTTTAAACTCAGAAAGGGATAAGGAGCGAATCACAATCGATGTAGAAAATGTTTTTTTTTTTTAAAGAATATTTAAAGGTATATTTTCTCCACGTCACGATGTCAATTGATATTAACCCTAATTAATAAACTGTATGTCCAGTTATAAATCATTTTGGAACTGGTTTTTATTAATTTTGAATTAATAAGTAAGTTTTATTTAGCCAGAAAAAGCTTTCTTCAATGATTTTATAGTTTCAGCTTCTACAGCAGTTCAGCCCCGACCATTATCACTTGATCAAGTAACAGCCATCACTATGATAAATGTTAGAAATATATATATAGCTTTCGATTGGTGCCGACCACACATAACACATATAACATTAGTTGAATGTTGGCCGTTGTCCTGCTACCCAGACACCTGCCGCGTCTTCCCTACCAATCGTGGTGGGGTTACGTTTTATCTAGATTTTACTTCTACCAATTGTTTGTTCTTTTTTTTTTTTAATTATTTATAATTCACTGATCTCAACCCAAACCAACGTTTATTATTTAAGAACATTTTTCACGTCTTTTTTCTCACTGACTGACACGTCTCTTAGCACTAACTGACACGTCCTTCTGACATACATGTGGACCAAATAGCACGTGACGTAGTCATTTGCTAGTGTAGCACAGTAAGACCTGTTATAAATCTGTTGTTTTGATTGGCTGAGGCGTTCTGCCTTTGTAAAATGCTGTAAAGACTGAGAAGCGATTCCGATAGACCTAAAAAGTAAATGGCTCGAATTAGTCACCCTATTTCTTTCTTCGGTTCGTTTTGATACGCTCTCTTCGTCACTTCCTAAGGTAAGTAAGTTTTCATAGGAACGTATTAACTCAAAGTGTTTTCAACCAATGAAAATCTTTTCAAACCTCAAGAAATTGCACGTCCATGTAAAAATAGCAAAATTACTAAAAGACCTGGGCAACAAAATTTGTTTTCTGCAGACGACACTAACCGACTGTACCTGAAAACAACCAAGAACGTCGTTTATCACCCCCCCTCGTTTCCTTTAGGCCAATGGAAGCAAGTCGCAAAAACATCTATCTATACACGCACTAACAAAAACAAAGTAAAACAGTTCACACACATACACAGTGCGACGCTGCTAAATACTCGCATACATACAGGGTGGAACAATAAAATTTTCGCCATAGAAAATACGACAGGATTCCATTTCCGTTTGATGAAAACCAGCCTTCTTTGCTGTTGCTGTTGTTGTTATTGCAGACCATCTACTAGTGGGCCAGTTGTGCACAAATCGCAAGAGCGATAGTAGCCTTCTCTCGTGTATGAAAGTGATATAATGTTCAATGAGCGAGATCGGAGATGCGCCACTGTACAACTCATGCTCTATACCGATCCAAATTATGAAAACAGGACCATTTCTAACACCCTCAAAATGCATCGCTGGGTTGACACGAATAACAGGGACGTGCACAGTTTGATGAAAACAAAGTTTTCAGACCATGGTTATGGTCTTTGGTGTGGTTCAAGTGAGGGCCACATCATGCCACCTCACATCTTTGAAGTCGGCTTGAAAGTCAACACCAAAGCGTACCTGGATTGCTGAAGAGTGTAGTGATCCCTTGGTGCAGTTAGGAGGTCGCTGGCAGACACTGGGTGTGGCAGCAGAACTCGGTACTGGCCCACAAGTTTAAAGAGACCCAGGATTGGCTTCAGAAGAAATGATACGACTTTGTACCTTCTCTCACTGGTTGTCTCCTCCTCCGACCTGAACTCGCTGGACTACTTCGTTTGGTAATACGTTGAGAACATCATCAACATGGCCTCCCATAACACCAAATCTAGCCTGACCGCTGCCATCGGCCGAGTATTCGCCGAGCTCCCGCCGGCGCTTGTGGAAAAGGTATGCTCCTAGTTTCGGAGCCGTATCGAGGCGGTGATTGAGGCTGAAAGCGGCGACATTGAATATGTGTCAGCTCTACTACGTAATCAAGTTAGCTGAATTGATTTTTTTTAATAAAAGTTTTAAAATAAAACTATAATGTTGGTTTCTTTCGGGGCGACAATTTTATCGTTCCATCCTGTATATTACTTACATACACATCCTATTCACACTATGAACGCATTGACTTGTGATTATTTATTCAAATTTATTTACCAAACACATATTTGCATAAATGAAATGAATTTTTTATTGAAAAGAACTTTTATATTCTTATCTATTGTATAAAAATGGTTTGTTATAAAATTTCGTTTAGCTCAATTTTTGCATTTACAAAATTCTGTTTATGTTTTCCATTGCACTTGCTACCTCGTGACTAAAGAACCGTGTATTAATAAAACTATCCGTCAAGATTTCGTGTTTCTCGCCTATACGTAACTTTGATTGATAGATATTAATTTTTTTTATTTACTGTTAATTTAATAATGGTGGTATTTTCTTATGATTTCTTCAATCCTATTATATGTGCATTTCCTGTTACGTAAATATCCTTCGTTTTTCTTCCTTCGCTAAAACATAACTTTAATTAAATATAGGCACCGCCAAAAATGGCCGCAAAATCAAGTTGTTGTTGTTTTTTAAAACTAAATTACATTTATTAAAATCCATTATTTCTTAGTAACTTTTTTTTCCAGAAAGATAAAACCCTGAATTTTATCATATAGAAAACAGAATAATGTAAAACTTTTTCTACTATTTTTAATTCAATTTTAAATGTTAAATTTTCCCAAAAAGTTAACAATTGACATTTTTTGTCTTGCACAAAAAACGTATTTAAATATTAAAAAAAAGGGGTTTTTGAAATAATTAATTAATTTATTTATTGTCTAACTAAGATTTAGGATGATTTTCTAAGAGAATATGCAAAAATATTATAATATAAGTACCTGAATTTCAAATAATTCCACTTATTCATATAGGTAACCAGATATTTCGCGTCAACGTAGAGTTCAGATCGACTCTGTTTACGTTTTCGTTTGATAATAAGAAAACTATGGAAGACCAAACAGGCCAAAAAAACTTATTTTTCAGTGACGAAAATTTCAATGTATTATTAAGCTGAGGCTGGCCAGTACCAGATGGGTGACCATTTGTATGAGTTTGGTTTTTAATGTGTATGTGTGTGGGGGCCAGGCTCCCCAAAATGGGGGGGGGGGGCAATTTAAAGCAAAATAAAAAAAAATTATTTCAGCGCGTTTGGTCCACCGTAGTCGAAAGGCGGCAAACGTTTTCAAACGGGATCGAAAAAAATGATGCTATTTTTAACACAAAGGGCACAATATTTATCGAATTTTTTTTTGTATCGATTATTCAAAGCATGCCCTGTTTAATAATGGTCATGCATTATTCGGCTCGCTAAAAAAAATTGTTAATTTATTTATCAAAAATTTTAAAATGGCTTTTTTCGTATAAATATTAAAAAAAAAAAAAAAATTTTGTTTTGCTTATTCACCGAATTTCATACTTCAAAACTCAAAAGCGGGATAATTAAACACAATCGAAGTTCTGATATTCAGACGTCAAAATAAGGTATGCAAACAATTTTTTTTTTTTTTTTTTTTTTGAATCTATAATTCTGTCCCTTACAACAACACAATATGTTTTGTTCAGTTTCAAATGATTATTTTAAGCATATTTGTTCCCACTTCAAAACAAGGGGGAGTTTTGTAAGCAAAAATATATATATATATATATATATATATATATATATATATATATATATATATCGTTTATGAAAAATAAGTACACTGTTATAAAGTTCATTCTTCTCCTAACAATCGCTGAAAATTTCGTATTGATCGGATAATTACCTGATTTTTGGTAGATTTTTAAAAAGACGGTCCGTCAAAAAGTACTTACCTGCCCCCCCCCCAGTTTTGGCGGTGCCTAATTAAATATCGGTGTAGTTCTTGGTTATACACAAAGACGGTTTTATCACTGACAAATGACCCTACTTAGCCAGGGATCACGCCACGATATAATTTAGTTTTAAAAGCGTGTCCTCAAAGTGGAGAGGTTTTCTCCAATTAAAACAAACCCGGTTTACTGGTTGAGCCTGGTGTCCCCCCCCCCCAAAAAAAAAGCTAATGTAACCAGTTTATCACTGAAACAATTTCAAATTATAATCAAATATATGCAGCCCGGAGTACAAATATATTCAAATCTATAAATCAAGAGCTCACATGACTATCTAGTTTCACCTATGTGAAATTTTAATAAATACATATTTAATTAATTATTATTTACAATTATGTTACCGTGACACATATATTGAGTGGGTTTCTAACAGTATTTTGTATAGTTCTTTTGTAGTTTGAACTCATTTTCCCAAACTTAACTTATTCAACAGCGATCACGCGGCAATTTTCATCTTTTTCATAGATACGGGCAAAATGAATGCCTATGCTCAAAATGTATAAACATTTTAACCCCTCCCTTTACTTAAAAAAAATCACCAAAAATCAGGAAATTAACCAATTTTATTGAAATTTTCAGTATTTATCAAATGATGATCGCGGAATATAATGAAGTAATTATTTTTTATTTAAATCCGAGTGGAAATGTATTATTTTGTTTAAACAAAATAAACCTTTACTAAAGTTATGGTTTTCAGTAGTAAATAAAAAAACGCAAGACTTTACTTTTGCTTTTTTATCTATAAATAAAGCATCGTAATTTGTAACAATAAGATAAAAAATAAAATAATTTTTACAGGAACATTACAAAAAAAAGCCCTTAAATCCGTATTAATGAATTCTATATAACTCGAAGAAAAATGAATTTCTCGAACTACCGATATTACCATTGAATTAAGCATTGTTTATTTAATATTTTCACACAAAAAAATTATAATTGCAAAAATATTTCTACTTTTTTTTTTAATTACAGATTTCGCATAATTTTTATATGCAAGATTTTAATAATTTCCTTGCTCGTAAGAATGTGAAACTTTCGGCGTAACATATTTTTTATATAATATTGAACAATAATTAAGAAAAAAAATTAATTTAAAAGTAGGAACACAGAAAAATAATTAAATTAAAAAAATACAAAAATTAATGCAAACGTTCAAAAAAGGAATGTGCGGATGCGCGACAGGGAAAAAAGAACTTCCTCTCTTTTAATTACATAACGTTATTTTCACAGTCTTTCGACTACCTGAAATTTTGGCCCTTCGTAATTTTCGTGTTTACAAAATTTTAGTTTATTGCGCTTTGCGAACGCCAGAATCACTAGGTGTATCAGAATTTTTGTAGTAATTTTTGACACCCCTAACACGAAACTGCGAATAAAATATAAAAATCTCGTAATTTCTCTGTTAAAAGTGGGTTGTTTATTTTCTTTATGGATCATACTTCCAAAATAAACTATTAAAGTTGTTTTAAAAGTAATAGAAATATTTATTTTTTAAAAACAGTAATGAATTTTCCGAACTCAATATTTTTCAATTTTTAAACTTTAAAAATCTATCAAAATTTTTCTATTGATTCTATTTTTACGATATTTTCAGGGTCAATGTGAAATTTTATGTTCTTTCCAATAAACCGAATATGATATTTTAGACAAACGTTTTTTTTTTAATTCACGCCCCCCCATTTTCAAGTGTCTATTAAAAAGTAAATAATTAATTTTCTCACCGAAAAGTAAATAATTAATTTACTCACAAATTGAAGAGAAAAGGTCAATAAATAATATATTCAAATTTAAAACAAAAAAAGTAGTGTTTTTTAGAATTTTACCTGTAAAGTTTGAAGTTTAAAACCTTTTTTTTTTTAACCTCGTTATTTGTTTTTTCTTTTTTTTTTTTTAATAAAACCTTGGTCCTTGCTCCTTTAATTGAAAAAAAAATAGGGCTTGAATTACATTTTTCGAGGAATTATAAGCTTGGAAAGACAGGAGGTCGAATAATTTACGCCTCCCATTTTGAAATGTCTATTAAAAAGTAAATAATTAATTTATGTACCAAAGTCTTGTATATCACAAATTGAAGATAAAAGATCAATAAATAATATATTCAAATTTAAAACAAAAAAAAGTAGTGTTTTTTAGAAATTTACCTGTAAAGTCCGAAGTTTAAAAGGTTTAAAAAAAAAACCGTTTTTTTTTGTTTTTTTTTTTAATGAAACCTTGGTCCTTGCTCCTTTAATTGAAAAAAAAATTAGGGCTTGAATTACATTTTTCGAGGAGTTATAAGCTTGGAAAGATGGGGTGGAATTATTCACTATTTTCACGAAATTACTGACACACCTTCAGAATCACTCGGTTTTGGACTAATTAATTTATGTTTTGTACAAACAAGGTGTTTTTTTTAATTTAATTCAATATCTTAGGACTTTACTAATTATCTTTGAATTAGACCCAGAAAACTAATATTTATCTTTTAAAGGATTTTTTACAATGGATTTATTTAACTTCAAAATTTAGCTGAATTAGGTAGTTCTCCGTGAAAACATTTCCATAACTTTTTCACGTGTACAAATATTTTTTTCCTTTAGGAAATTAACTTCAGTCTTTAATTTTTCAAATACAATCAAAAAGTAGTTGGAAACCTACAAAAAAAATTATGATAAATCGACTTTCAAAACTAAGTCCCCCATTTTTGTCCCCCATTTTTGTCCCCCATTTTTGTCCGTCCATTTTTGCCTGTACCTATTTTTTTCAAATACACCGATAAACACTGTATGTTTTTCGAACCGAATAAACATTTTACATTAAATAAAACACTAAAAACTTATTCAGCTAGGTAGAAAAGTAACTTTGATAACATTTATTTGTTATATATTGTTTTTTTGTTTTGTTTTTTGACAAGTTTTTCGTATCTATGTGTACAGTAAAACGAACCCAACTATATTAACTGATTATTTATTTTATACTTGTAACTGGTTTATGCCAGGTATTGTAGCAGAAACAAATAGAACTCTTTTCTTGTGCGTCAGTGCCTCCCCTGACTGTGCGATATGGCACATACTGACCAATCAGAGGCATAGCGCAGGGATCTTCCTTACCCCCTTAAGGAACTATAACTGCTTCCGTCCCGGACAAGAAAAACTCTTCCTTTTCCAGTGAGACGTCAAAGAGAGCGGACCTGTTTCCTCACTCTCTCTCTCGGCCTACATCGGTACCGACTGTCCCCACTTGGGAATAACTACCGGGCAAAGGCAGACGAGTGCTACCTCAGCTATATCTAAATGGCGTCTTGCCTTACTTCAATAAACCTTTTCCTTCCAAGTTTTACGAAGTCGTTTGTTCGTTTATTCAGTAGTTTGTGTTGAAATATTTATTTTATTAGGGAGTGCCCGAAAAGCATTAACTCAACTCCCTAAAGTATGCACTGGTGACTACGAATGATGTAGAATTTTAAAAATAAAATAGATTTAAAACTCACTGTGAGACAAATCAACGAAACAGTCAGTCACAAATTGATGTATTTTATTGGTTTTTTTTTATTTAATCTTATATTTTATATGTGCTAAATATTATTGATTAAAAAATAATTACGAACTTTGTTCAAAATATGTCTTTGAGTTTTGTTTATATCATAAGTACAGTATTTCGAAATATTATATTTTATTATTTGTTTAAATGTTTTCATCATAATATAAGAACGATGAATGCAAAAAATGTCTTTGTCAGTATCTGTCTTTGATAAATCTAAAAACTTTGATAAACTCTTTCTCCTATCCCTGAACCCCAAATAAGTAACTGTAATTAAAATTGCTTTTAAGTTAATTAAGAGTTGATTTTATCTGCCTTTAGTCCATTTATTTTATAATATACAAGTTTCATAAAATAACCAGTAAGGAGCAAATATTGAAAAAGTAAACATTGGATTATATATACGCCTACAACATAACTAACGCCATTTTTAATTTTTAATTAACATTTATAAATTTTTAATTAATTTTAAATTTTTAATAAATTTTTATTTAATTTTTAATTTATGTTTACTTTTCATTAATTTTGTATTTTAAATTAGTTTTAAATTATTTTTTTATATTTTTAATCAATTCTTCATTTATAATTCATTTTTAATCAATTTTTAATTATTTTATTTATAATTTTTTATGTATAATTAATTGAAAAAGTAATTTTTTATTAATTTTTTATTAATTTTTTTAATTATTTTTAATTAATTTTTAATGCTGTATCATTAATTTAAATAAGATTAACCGTTTATGATTGTAATATAAGAATGGTGAATGCAAGATAATTTTTCCATGTTTATTTATCATTTTTATTATAATCAAAATGGTTAATAAAAAATCAAAATGGTTAATAAAAAAAATCAAAATGGTTAATAAAAAAATTAAAATGGTTAATAAAAAAAATCAAAATGGTTAATAAAAATCAAAATTGTTAATAAAAAATTCAAAATAGTTAATAAAAAATCAAAACGGTTAATAAAATAAATCAAAATGGTTAATAAAAATAAATCAAAATGGTTAATAAAAAAATTAAAATGGTAAATAAAAAAATCAAAATGGTTAATAAAAAATCAAAATGGTTAATAAAAAAATCAAAATTATTAATAAAAAATCAAAATGGTTAATAAAAAAATCAAAATGGTTAATAAAAAAATCAAAATGTTTAATAAAAAAAATCAAAATGATTAATTAAAAAAATTCAAAATGGCTAATAAAAAAAATCAAAATGGTTAAAAAAATCAAAATGGTTAAAAAAAATCAAAATGGCTAATAAAAAAAATCAAAATGGTTAATAAAAAAAACAAATGTGAAAAAAGAAAACAACGGAAATTAGAAGGAAGAAAAAGATCTAAAAAAGAGATTGAATATTCTTTTCCTGGCTCTGCCCATAGAAAAAAAAATAAATCGGCCCTTGATTCAAATTTTTTATACTTTACCTTATAATTTAGAAATCTTCAGGCAATAAACAATTAGATATTGTGTCATGTTTTCGATATCACCGAAATAAACCTAAAAACTTTGATAAACTCTTTCTCCTCTCCTTGAACCTCAAATAAGTAACTGTAATTAAAATTGTTTTTTTACTGTTTTTTTTTCCCACCCAAACAAGGCACAGCGTCTCTTGGACGTAAGGGGCTACTATTCGAGACCAAATCTACAGAGACACTATGTAGGGAGTTGAGCAGCAAGATGTCTATTCACATTACATTTGAAACTTCTTCATATCAGTAAAGTCAGAAGAGCAGGGACCCAGGAGAGAATTCCAAAGTCTAGCAGTTCAAGCAAAGAAACTATTTGAGTACAAGTCTTTCCGGCATCTAGAGACCTCTATAGGGAAGGGGTGAGATTATGCTGCTTGCCGGGTTAGTCGATTATATTTTTCTCGCGGGGGACACAAGTGTTTCGAGTTCGTTGGAGCACATTCCATTAAAATAATTGTAAAACAGGTATAAAGATACAACATTTCGGCGATGGAACAGAGGTTAGAGCTTGGTTGATAGTGTGCGACCTAATAGATTTGGGACTCTTTTTTGAGATATACACCCGCCCAAATGTGGCAACAATACTCCGTGCTTGTGCAAATGGTGGCTTCATATATATATATATATATATATATATATATATATATATATATATATATATATATATATGAATGTGTGTGTGTGTGTGTGTGCGTGTGTACGTGTGTGTGTGTGTGTGTGTGTGTGTGTGTGTGTGTGTGTGTGTGAGGCCGCCCGGCGTTGTCCGGTCATAAGATATGCTTATGATAGTATAATTCATGTAGATACGAGCATCGAAGAAAATATGCAAGCAAGCAAGAAAGCAAGCAAGGTCCCCGGAGTTTTATAATTGTACAGGATACTGTCGGGTGTGAGCGTCGTAGTTATGCGTTTCTAAAATTTCCAAGTTATGCGTTTCCAGATTTTCAACCGATTATGTCGTAAAAAAGGAAGGAAATTCACAAAAGAAATAGAGAAAGAGGTGGAAGAGGAACGAATGAGAGGAAAAGAAAAGGAAAGGGATGTTTTAGATATATGTTCATTTCTTTTCGAACAGTAGAAGAATTTGTAGAGGACTAGGATATAATGTTTGTTAGCTCTTGCCCCATACATAGTCGCAGAGGGCGCGATGCGCACGGACGCCCCGAAAGGGGGGCGACTGGTCCGACAACCGCTCAGCTCGAGTGCTTTTTTTTTTTTTTTTTTACACAGAGATCACCACTTATCAAGGCCCGGAAGCCACTCAGGGATAAGGGTTATTGCAAGTACATTACGTTAGTGTGGCGATTTGATGAAGTGTTTACTTAAAGGGCGGTTCATTAGGAATTTGTTAACATTGGACTTGAAGACATCCAAGTTATAGTCCGGTGGGAAGCAGGCAGACGAAACAGAGTTCCACGGGCGTGCAGTTCTAAGAAAGAAGCTTTGTTCATGGAATCCACGTTTTGATTTAGGCACAGATAAAGAGTGGGGGAAATTTTTCACAGTGGATTCGGCTAGACGGCTAAGTCGAAAAGGAAGATGCTGCTTATTGCTCTTTCTTTTATAGGTGTTTCCGGTAGTCTTTTGCGCATGTGTGGATTTCCTTTGAAAGGGAAGTGACGTCGTCCATCTGTGCGTACGTTAGCGTGTGTATATATACACGTGAATGTGAGTGTATGTACGCGAACGTGAATATATGTGCGTGTGTGGAGGTGCGCGTGTATGTTTGTGTGCGCGTATGTATATGACAAGTAATATAGCTTGAAATGTGAACGCGTGTTTTTGTGTGAGACTAGAAAAGGCTCGCGCAAATTGATATGGGAGAGTGTGATTTATTTTTATGATGAGGTGATTAAAAACTTCTTTTTTTTTCTACATCACTGGAAGGCCGGAAGGGCGAGGTTGATTTCCTTTCTCTGGTATGTGAAGCAAGTATTAGTCTAAAACGTAATTGATTGGTTGTATGTATGAAAGTTTTAGGGGAACTCCAATACCCTTGGTTGAAATGCATCGTTGTGATCCCGTTTCTGAGATCAGCTGAATGTTTTTTTTTGTTTTTTTTTATTGTTCTTATTTATTTTTCTGTTATATCTTCGCTTTTTCGTAAATTATGTAATATGAATTTTTTATTTGTTGTTTTTTAACTGTGTTAGATGAATGTTTTTGTGTCATTTATATGATAGACTAACCTGTGTGGCCGGTGTTGCCCGGGTGTTTGGAGGTGTGTGCTGAGCAAAAAAAAAAGTGGTAGTAGGCAGGCAGGCTCGAACCGAGGCGAAGGAGGAAAAGAAAGTGAAAAAAAGAAGGTGATGCGTTTGCTGTTGCGCCCATCGCCAAACCGAAAGTGACGTAGGTTTAAATTAAGGCTAGACAATCGGAAACCGGCCCTCTCTGTAGAAAACTGCCCAGTTTAGGGTGAAGGAATTAATATTTTTAGCCAATTTTTCGATATTTGTTGACCGAAGGGTCGTTCTTCAAAATAATACCGATCTCATGAAAATTCGTCGCCTCTGTCGAAAGTTTTAGGCAGGCATACAAACATACATACATACATTTAAACGAACAGGTGAGATTATATTATAGAAGATGACAAAGTTGGACCCACCAAAAAATACAAGCTATAAACCTTTCTGAATTTTTGTGATGAGGATCCGTTATTCATATTATTTGGATTCATCGGACCATTGTTCTCATCTTAAATGCGATTTTTACAACGTTTCGGTCGATGTAACCTCCGACCTTCTTCAGGTGTATCTTGTCGAACTCGGGAAATTGAACAAAATTGCAAGGATCCGTGGCGCAGTCGTTAGAGTACTTGGAAAAATCAATTGCAAAAAGGGATATTCTTCTTAAAGTTGAAGGTTCAATCCTCAGTGTGGGTGACTAAAAATACAATTGCGAATCATTAAGACCTCTATCCAGTCATGGCTGACGGAACAAGAGACGCTACTTCCGTGAAGTAAATAAAGGGGTCCGCTCGAAATTTCGTCCAAATTCCCGAGTTTGATAAGATACCTGAAAAAGGTCGGAGGCTACACCGACCGAAACGTTGTGAAAATCACACTCAAGATATGAACAGTAGTCCGATGAATCCAAATAATATGAACAAGCTATGAACTAAATGATAATACGAAAGTAATACCGGGCAATTAACAATCGTGCTACATGAACAAAGATATGCCATGGATAGCCGTTAATTCCGAAAACTCATTAGTTGTAATGAAAGCCTTTAGATGTGGGAAGTCTATAGAGCGGCCATACACTTTTGACAATGGACGTTTGAACGCAATTGTTATATGTAACCTAAATTTCAGTGTTTAAACTTAATGTCTAAAACACCTGATGTCAATTTTTTTAACCCTATTCGACGTTATTTTTAAGATGCAAGAGAAAAAAATCTTCATAAATGATAACCGCAAATGAACTTAATGAATAGCTGCTTGTTTTTGAAATCGGTCAATATTTTCCGAACAACAAAATAATTCAATAAAGCATTGTTATAAGAGAAATAGTATTTTATTTTTCTTTGTAGATTT
The DNA here is from genome assembly GCF_053919585.1 of Euprymna scolopes. NCBI lineage: Eukaryota > Metazoa > Mollusca > Cephalopoda > Sepiida > Sepiolidae > Euprymna > Euprymna scolopes. The sequence continues at coordinate 40,520,731 of NC_136511.1, read as the reverse complement.
GATTTGATATTTTGACGTTTTTATACATTCTTGATCGATTAACGTTAGAGTTTGATCGTTTGCTTTGTGTCATTTTAGAAAAACAACCAGAATTTACAAACGTCGACGTCTTCAAAGAAATCCCAATTCAACAAGAAGATGGCGGCATCTACAGTTTGCAGTTTTCTTTTGATGCAAAATCGTTAGCAGCTGGTTATAAACATGGCGGCATCCAGGTAAGCCGAAAACGAGTATACAATATGAACGAACACAGTATCTGTTCTTCAGATCTACACTTCAATTTCTTGTTCTGTCAGTGGAGGAGAAATCCTTCACGACTGAGACAATTTTTATTTTTGTTCCTTTTCTCCACGTTAAAAAACGACCCTGGTGTCTAGCTCTGTCCCGTGGGGAGGCATTGTAAATAGGAACACACAGGAAACAATTATGCTTCGCCAATGTTTGCATTATTATTAATATAGGAAGCGATTTAGAAAGAATTGCCCAATCTCCTCTATATTAAACGCGTTCTTAAACTTTTTTTTATATTTTGAAAATATTTCTGTAATAGTCTTTCTCATATATATAAATTTATTTCAGCTAAATGTGCTAACTGGATTTACTTTTGGATTTTATATATTCATCACCGATTATATTTTCCCCTACTCCCGCTTTAAGTTTTCAACATTTATACGTCCATAAAATTAGTGGACATTTTTTTTTTTTGGGGGGGGGGAGGTATCATAGATTATACTTTCTTTAACATTCCTGCAACTAGATTCCAAAACTTTCTACGGTTTCAATTTTTGTGCTGTTCCAGAAATGTTTTTTTACACTACTGGTTTATTTACTTCATCTGATGAGATGATTGTAAATTGTAAAACTTATATTTTGAATAAATTAGCATAGTTCTAATTGGATCCGTTGAATTAATAAATAAATCATAAATGAATATCAGGAATTTACCAAACTAGACACACCGAACGACCCTGGTTGTTCCTCCTTTATCGTTAGGAATAATTATTAGTATTTTGGTATCTTATAACTTCAATTATTTTTTTTTTTAATTCCGGACTTACAGAATTATCTCCCCTCTACTTCTAAACTATCCGATAATCATAAATCTTAACAGGAAAAAAAAGGGAAGAAGAAGGAAAGAAGGAAAAAAGGAATATATATATATATATATGTGTGTGTGTGTGTATATATATATGATAAAAAAATATAAAATTCAAAAAGATAAAAATAATAAATAGATCGAGATCTTTAATTTTAAATGAAGAATGAAAATTAATAAAATATAATGTTTAGACTTTATTTCCTTATTAAAAAAGTTTTAAACCTAAACCTGTCCTAAATCGCATAAATAAGCATGCAGATAAGTTTGTAAATAAACAGAGCAAATTCCCGATGCGAAACTTACGGCTCCATATAACGATTTAACTTAGTTGATTAGTCCGATCTAATAAATAATAAAATTAAAAATGGAAAAAGAAGAAATTAAGAAAAAAAGAAAAAATTAAAAAATAAATATTTAAAAAAATAAGTTTAATTAAATAAAGAAATACAGAAATCTAATTTAAGAAATCGATAAATCGAATAAATAAATCATATTTAATGGGCATAGGTAATTAGTGGTAACATCGTTTGATATTTAGTTTGAAATTCGTTTTTCTTTTAAATAAAGATACGAAAATAGGTAGATATATACATTTTTAAAAACATATTTAGTTTGATTTTTTTATATATATGAAGATACGAAAATAAGTAGATATATAAATCTTTAAAAAATACTTTACAAAGGATGCGACAGAGGTAAAGTGTTCCCGCTTGTTTTCATTTCTTCATAAAGGAAATGTTTCTTTTCCTTAATGTTTCATTGTTAAAGTGTTTTTATTTAATAATTTTGAAGAAAGGCTGTTCTTGTGAAAATTTTCAAATGACATATTGTTTGAATTTGTCGAAATGGTCCTGAAACAATTGTAACTAACAATGAAATACACTTTTTGTTGCTATCAACCTATTTCTTGAAGTCTTGGTTTTTGTTAAAACAGTGTGTGTGTGTGTGTGTGTGTGTGTGTGTGTGTGTGTGTGTGTGTGTGTGTGTGTGTGTGTGTGTGTGTGTGTGCATTTCACTCTTTGTGTATACCAATCCTTTATTTGTTTAGAAGTTCAATGTATGTTAAATTTAACAACAGGGTATATATAAAACAATAACAGTGTAGTTACATTCCAAGATCAAAATATTTATTTTTCATGTAAAACAACTCCTCCAGAATGTTAAAATTTCGGTACATTTTTACAGACCCGTTTCGGTGTGCAGAAACAAACAGTTATTATTATTATTATGTAAATACCGTCTCTTTTCTCTTTTCGTGCATATATATATATATATATATATATATATATATATATATATATATATATATATATATATATATATATATATATATACCCGGAATTGCCAGGTCGAAACATTGCAGGCAGACGGTTTAGTCACATATTATAATGTAAAGTAGCACATGTAGGTAGGTTCAACCGCATGGTTTTCTAATGGGGAACTTCAAGTGTATTCCCTATTGTTCATTAAATAGTGTTTTTCATCGTTTGAAGAGGGGCCGTTATTGAGAATAATTTCAAACGCCATAATATTTGAAATTGTTCGAACAGTCATGGAACGATTTTAATGTATTATGAAAATACACAACTTGTTGCTATCAATCCGATCTTTATTGTCTTTATTTTGCAAAAATAATATATATATATATATATATATATATATATATATATATATATATATATATATATATATATATATATATATATAATTACTTAAAATCGGGTTTCTTTGGCTTGATGATGCAACAGAAATATATGGCCTCGTTTTTTATTAAAACACTGGGAGGTGGGAAAGAATGCCATAGAGGCCACAACCAAGAATACCTGAAATGAATAACGTTGGAAGTGTGTACATTCTGACTCCATATAATTAAAGACAGACGAATATTGAAGGTTGAGAACCGATTTTATTTACTACCAACAATTTGTATTAGGAGAGGCAAAGTGTTCGTAGGATGGAATGTGATTTAACAAAGGAGATGAATGTTCGTAAAATGTTTGTAGGTATGTATGAGTTGACAAGGAATGAATGTTCGTAAAATGTTTGTAGGTATGTATGAATTGACAAGGAATGAATATTCGTAAACTGTTTGTAAGTATGTATGAATTGACAATGAATGTTCGTAAAATGTAACTTATCTTTTGGACGATGGAGAGGGTTAGGGTAGGACAGTCATCCTGCTGTCGGTGATGCGTGTCGTGGCTTGTAACTGGAAAGCGAGTGACCTCTTTCATCAGCGCAAGCAGCCCGGCGTCTTCGTCTTCTTTTTCCTCCTCTTTTCTTTGGTTTGTGTGAATTAGGTATTGTTTAGAATTGAAGGCGTTTGGCCCATAACATGAGAGCGTAGTCGGCTTCAGTTAACTGGTGCCTTATTCTTTTTCTTCTTCATCTCTTTAGGTCGGGTGGGAGAATCCGTCCGTGCGTTCACTGACGCAGCGGGGCGAGTTCTCTTCTTCCCTCCTTTCGGTTCCCTCAAATCCCTCGTTTTTATAGTGGCAAACTGGCTCCCAGCGACTGTGATATTAGAGGTGTTTATTTTAGGCGCGGAGCTCTGCCATTGGTCGATTATTTTGTGGTTATCTTATTTTTTTCTTCCCAATCGGAAGCGATGCGTGGAGCCATGTGCAAAATATTCTTTTATTGTTTAAATTACCTGTAGTGTTATAAAAGATCGCTTGCAGACACTGCCTGTAGATCATCTCTGATGATTTTCTTGATAGCGTTGGTAATATTCTCCTTTAGTTGGTCTAGATTGTGAGGATTATTTGCATAAACTTTTTGTTTTAAAGTTCCCCAAAGATAAAAATCACACGATGACAAGTGCGGGAAACGTGGTGGCCACCACCCTTTGCTTATTATTCTCTTCCGTAAACATGTCATGAACTCTTGTCGGTGATCTGTGACATGTGTAGCATGTTGCGGCATCTTGTTGGAAAAAGAATTGCATTTTGCCTTGTGGTGTCAGTTGGTCGACAAGAGAAAGATTAGAGAGATACCGGGCTACTTTTAAGTGGGCCGCCCTGTATATTGTTGTGTTTCTTTATAAGGTTTTAGTTGCACTGTTTCTTAAATTATTTACGAGTTTGTTTTATTTTACAGCTTTTTTCAGCGGAGACTGGCGGTTTGCTTCGAGATTTACGAGATTCTCGTTTGGGACGAGAAGCCGTGATGTGCTTGCGATTTCATCCTGATCATGAAGAAACCTTCTTAGCGACAACAGCTGATGGCATGGTTCTTTCATGCGACACTGAAGAAGGCGTCGTGCTTGAAGTAATCAAAGGTTGGTCATTTCGTTTTGAGATTCCTTTTCTCTTTTTCATCCCAAAACAAGGTGTATTGTCAGTTTGGAACGTAATTTGGGGTTGTGTAAACAATGGACTGTGGGGAGTTGAGCAGTGAGATGTCCATTCACAATACACTTAACCTTCTGCATGTTAGTACAGTAAAAAAACAGCCGAAAACAAGGAGGGAATTCCAAAGTCTAGCAGTCCGATAGAAGTAACTATTAGAATAGAAGTCTTTCCAGCATCTAGTGACATCAATAGTGAAGGGGTGGGATTTTGCTTCTTGTTAGGTTAGTTGGAAATATGTACGTCGAGGGGACAGATGTGCTATGAATTCATCAGAGCACATTCCATTAAAGTACTTGTAAAAGAGGCACAACGATACAAATTGCGGCGATGGGACAGAGGTTGAAGCTTGGCCGATACTGCGGGACCTATTATATTTGAGATACTTTTGGGGCCTTGTCTAAGAGTGAGAGATCAGTGGTACATACACCAACACAAATGTGGCAATACTCCGTGCATTGGCGAATCGTAGCTTTGTAAAGATACAGGATACTTTCTGGTGTGAATAATTTTCTAGCACGTTATATGGAGCCCACCTTGTTGCAACAGCCTTAGCAATGTCCTCAGTGTACTTGTTCAAATTTCTGTTGCCTGTGAATGTTAAGCCGAGGAGTTTGGAGAATGAGCACTCAAGTAGGGTGTTATTTATCATGGAAGTCGATGGTTGCGAAAATTTTATTAGTTGTTAAGAAAGAAGTTTAGCCTTAGTAACATTAAATGTTGCCATTCATTTATGGCCCGATTCCACTACAAATTGAAGGTCGTTTTTTCGCGTTTCTATCATTGCCTTGGATATGTATATATTTGTTGTTTTTTTTGGGGGGTTTTTTTTCTCATGTCTATTATAGAGCGTGATGTCATCAGTAAATATACCGATTTCAGATAATTTTATCAGGGAGGTCATTGATGAATATCAGAAATAATAAAGGTCCAATGATATTATATTATAATAACTGAACATACAGCGTTGCCAGATCGTACAATACGTTTAAACATATTTTAATTTATGCCGATTGGTATGTATTATTATAATAGAATCCTCTGGTGAATATTATATATTACAAGAAATAATTTGCCCGGTGGACTAATTCGCAATAAATAAATAATCATGATAATGTTGTTCATCAAATTCCGTCTGTGTTTGTTTACAATATCATGTCAGCTGATATTTGGGCTTGACGATCTTTAAAATAGTATTTCTTCTCTTGTAGATACCGCATTCACCCTTTCATACTGGGAGACATCCTACTTAGAACCCAATTGTTTAAAAACAGCTTGATCGTCAAATGCACAGCGCCAACTGACTCCTTGCCCATATACTGGAATATATATATATATATATATATATATATATATATATATATATATATATATATATATATAAACATTTTTTGGGCTCACACCAGAAAGACTACTCAGATATTCACTTGAAAATAATAGGCCGCCTTATCTTTGAACATAAAAAAAACAAATACCTAGGATGTCCCTTATCTTGCTGGGCATTATTTTTGGCAAAACTGAAGTGTATTTATTTATTTATTTGAAAACTGTTATCCTCATCTTCATAGTTGTTGTTGTTGTTGTTGTTGTTGTTGTTTCACCACGTTTCGGCCAACTCATCCTCTGGCCTTCTTCAGGTGATTAACTGCAGCAGGATAGGAATGCTGAGTCTTGTGACTGTATCCTCAGTAATTACTGCCTTCCATAGTTGTTGTTGTCTCATCATATTTTGGCAAACTAAACATCTGGCCTGCTTTAGGTAGGATTGAAACCGCTATCTTCAGACAGTGCCCACCTGAAACAGTACAAATTCAACACCTCTATCCACTGCACCAAAGGCTCTGAAGGCCAGAAGATGAGTTGGCCGAAACATAGTGAAACAGCAACTATGAAGATGGGGATAACTGTCCGCAAAGAAATAAATAAATACACAAACTACTCATCTCAAAGGATTTCAATAAAAAAATAATATATAAAAATGGTGAGCCATAACCACAGCAGAAAATATCGAATCTAAAAGACAATTATTTTCTCATGTGGAGAAATTGAATTCTGATTGGTCAAATCCAAAATCAGAGATACGCCCCATATCTTGGATGATTTCTCTTTTTTTTTTTTCTTAGTTAAATATTTCCCACTCAGCCCGGGTGTAGCTCACCATTTTATTTTAATTTTTTTAATTAATGAATTCAATTTACGATAAAAGAAGTGGGACCATGTAAAACTGTTGCAAATCATTTCGCATAGTTTAAAACTACACATTTATCAGAGGTGACTTTTCATCATCAAGCCCAAATATCAGCTGACGTGATATTGTAAACAAACACAGACGGAATTTGATGAACGACATTATCATAATTGTTATTATTATTATTATTATTTTATTTATTTATTTATTTTCCAAATTAATCCGCCGGGCAAATTATTCCTCATAATATGTAATAATTAATAGAGGATTGATTCTATTATAATTCATTCATATGCAATCTTCATAAATTAAAATATCATACTTAAGCGTATTATACGACCGGGCAACGTCGGGCGTCCAGCTAGTCTTATCTAGAAGAACATTTTTTTCATAAATGGACAAATTAAATTCTGAGTAGTCAAATCCAAAATCAGAAGTACTTCTCATATCTAGATTTTTTTTTCCTCCTTAGTTAAATATTTCCCGGCAATATTCGTATGCTTTACAACTATGCAACACACTAAACATGCAACTGGTACATGTTTACATGCTTAAGTGAGAAATGTTTCCTCTTGCAGCATTTCACTCAGTCCTACTTAGAAAGCACAAACAAAATCCTTTTTTGACAAATCCGGAGAGAAGAGAAAATAATTCATTTGCAAAGTGCAACAGTTTATTAATAAACTGGAAGGTGTATCCAGCATTGCCCAGTATTAAACGTAACGTGAAATTCCCTGAAAAAAAAAAATGAAGTTAGAAACGGGAAGGAACTAAAACATGTGCATCCGAGTTTTACGTTTTTTCTAAACAATTCACTTCTTATAATTAAAAAAGAAATTACTCGAGCTGAGATCAAAACCAAAACCTAAAGACAGTGACAGTACGATAACCATTAGACCAGCTTGCCACGGTCTTTAAAAAGTGTTCTTAAACCTCGTGAAACAGTTGACAAACAGATAAAAATCAGATGACTCCTTCTTTACCCCTTAGCAGCCCTTTTTTCCGTATGAAAACGTGTTAAAAAATTTCCCACGTGTCTGAATACCCTATACACCAAATTTTAAATCTGTTGATCAAAAATTCGTTGAGTATATAGGTTGCGAATTGTCCTCACACACACAAACACACACATTCTCACTTTTATAGATATACTAGCATGGGTGTCCGGCGTTGCCCGGGTATTTGGAGATGTATATTGAGCAAAAAAGAAAGTGGTCAATTTTTTTAACTTTGACCCCTATTATGACCCCTTAAAATTTATTGTTTTGGGCTCAAATCAAGTTATTAAGTTAGATCCATGTCAAAGGAACCTATATCTAAAATTTTAAGTGCTTAGACTGAAAATTGTCGGAGGAGTTTGGTAGAGTTCTCAACGATCAAATCGTTGAACTTTCACCCCTTAATCGCTAAATTTCTGGCCGAAAACTGATCACATCGATTTTCCCAAATCTCAGTACCCTGTATATCAAATTTTGAGTCTGTAGACTTAAAATTGACAGAATTATTGCGTAGGGAAATGTACACACAGATACACAGACACACACACAGACAGACAGTTTCACTTTTATAGATATATAGACTAGCAGGCCACCCAGCGTTGCCCGGTCGTAAAATACATATAAATATGATATTTTATTAATTGCAGAATTCTTATTTATTATAAACAGAAATACTGTAGGTATTAAACGTAACATAAAATTCCTTTTAAAAAAATGAAGTAAAAAAGAAACGGAAACTGTGACATATGCATGCTAGTAATATATGTTTTCTAAGCAGTCACTTCTTGTAAGTAAAAAAAAATACTCGAGCTGAGATCGAAATTAAAACCTGAAGTGAGCCCAGTTCGATAACCGATGATCCCCCAAATATCAATTTTTCAATTTTGACCCACTAGCATTCTGAATACCCTATATATTAAAGTTCAAGTCTGTCGACCAAAACCTCTTTGAGTATATAGGTTGAGAAGTGTCCTCAAACACATACACTCATTCTCACTTTTATATATATAATATAATAAATGTCCAGTTGTAATATTCGTTTTTGTATCAACTAGTGGGGAGAGGGGTGGCTTTGCTCGGTCATAAAATACGCTTAAATATGATATTTTAATTTGTCCAGATTTCGTATATATTATTATAGAGTGATTTCAAAAGTAAAAAAAAAGTATTTGGGTGTTAGCTGCTAGAATCGAAACCGAAAGCTAAACTGTGGCATTCAAAGCTGGTGACGTTACCACTGTACCAACGTGACACACACATGAACTGATTAAAAATAAACTAAGATGAATGTACAAAATGTATAACGATTTTTTTTTTCAATTTTGACCCCTTTTTGACCCTTTAAAAACTATTTTAACCAGCTAAAGACCCATAAATTAACTGTCCGTAAAAATCTAATCATGTGAGGCCCCTAGCGCCGCTCTGCGACTTTTAGTTTCGGAAGAGATAGAGTTTGAAAATGTAGTGACAGACAGATAGGTAGACAGACAGACATATTTATATATTAGATTTTACTAAAAAAAAAAGTCTCTCTGTCTACAATTATCCGTTTTCTTGTCTCCATTTATTTCTGTTTTATTTTTAAGCAATCAAAGGTTCATTATTTTTCTTTTTTTTAATCTATGCACATTTTTTATTTTTTATTTTACGATTCACCCTTTACAGGTGCGACAGATTTTTAATGCACTTCGATTGTATAGTTTCATTTCTCATGAGTCATGAGTCAACATTTTCCAACAACTGGAAAAGTCGTTCATCTTCAGCTGCTCTCAAAACCATGCGATGTTGTTCTGCTTCTTTTTTTTTTTTTTTTTTCAACCCGAACAAGGTACAATCCCATTAAGTCGTAAGGGGTTGCTATTTAGGATTAGATTTGCATATGTAAGGAGATGGGCAGCGAGATATTTGTTCACATTACATTTGAACTTCTGCATGTCAGTATAGTCAGAAAGCAATGAGCCGTGAGTATTCCAAAGTCTAGCAGTTCGAGAGAAGAAACGATTTGAGTAGAAGGTTTTACGGCATCTAGGGATCTCTACAGTGTAGAGGTGGGATTTTGCTGATTGACGTAGGAGGTGGTATCTGCGTTGAGTGGGGTACAAGTGTTTGCAGTTCGTCGGAGCATATTTCATTAAACTACTTGTAAAAAAGGCACAGAAATGCCACAATGGGACAGAGGTTGGAGTTTTGTGGCTAGTGCTGGACCTATTAGTTTGGCGACTCTTTTTTTTTAATCCTGTTTTAATGAGTGAGAGACTAGTAGATGCACCAGCCCAGACATGGCAACAATATCCCATGCATTGGGTGAGTAGTGGCTTTGAAGAGGTACCGAATACTCTTAGGTGTGAGTAGTCTTCTAGTACAGTAGAGAGAGCCCACATTCTTTGTAGAAACCTTGGCAATTACCTCAATGTATTTGTTTCAATTCATGTTGCCTGTAAATGTTAACCATAGGGGCTTGAGGGAAGTACTTTGAGGTAATGTATCATTAACCAATCAGCGGTTGAGAAGGTTTCTTGTAATTATTAAAAGAAACATTGAACGTTACCATACATTCACAGCTCCATTCCATTACAGGCTGTATCTCTTCCTATGAGGTTTTACCTATATTCTCATTTGAATTGATTCTATACCATTTGTTGTGGGATAAGTTCTCTGACATCATCATCATCATCATCATTATCGTCATCATAACTACTTTCATTGTTACTGTTACATATGCGTGGCGGGGAGGGAAGGATGGTGTCTGCTTATTTTGAGTCGATGTTCATATTTACGGCACATACGCCCTTTTGTGGGTTTATAAAATAAAAGCAGAACGTTCCTTTTTAAATCTTTTCACGTCTCTTGACCGTGTCGGCTCGCCTAGAACAAAAGCTCATAGCAACAACGTAAGTCTCATTCTCTGGACAATTAGGACTTTATTTGTTTCCCGGTCGAATGTCGCGCCCCTGTTCTCTGCCTATCCTTAGAAGGAGGGTGGGAATTTCTCTATTGATTCATCTTCCATACATAACTACCTCTTCTCACTTCCACAAGAATCTTTATCTTCTGACGACTGTGTTTGTCGGAATCGAAAACTCAAACTCTACTCAAACTAAAGACTAACTCTCTAAGCACATGCTCCCTCCTTTTTATGCTAAGATGCGTATGGGGGTGTAATACCCGTTAACCGGCTTGCGCCCAAAATGCACCGACCCACTTTCTAGTAACACAGGTGCACGTTTGTCAATGGAAGTCAATGGGTTTGATCTATGTCACTGGCAACCTTTATTGACCTTTTTGCATTCAACTTGGCACAAACAAATTGCGTTCAACTCAGTACTGCATTAACTGCTTTATTGACATACAACACTATGTCGTTCCATGGAATAAGATAATACAATCTATCTATTATATCTATAAAAGTGTGTGTGTGTGTGTGTGTGTGTGTGTGTGTGTGTGTGTGTGTGTGTGTGTGTGTGTGTGAAGACAGCTCTCAACTTATATAGTCAACAAATTTTTTGATCGACTTGAAATTTTATATATAGATATCCAGACATGTGGAGAAAGTTTAATCCTTTTTCATCCGGAGAAAAAGGCTGCTGAAGGGTTAAAAAATTGGGTATCGGATTTTCATCTGTTTGTCAACTGCTTCACGAATGCGCACGCATGAATGGTTCACATGACAAAGTCCTTATATTAAGAATAAGTAGGTTTGAAAACATTTTTTAAAAACCGTGACAAACTGGCCTAATGGTTATCGTACTTGACTCACTGATTTTAGGTTTTGGTTTCTCTCTCAGCTCGAGTATTTATTTTTATTTACAAGAAGTGAACTGTTTATAAAAAAGCATAATATTGCATGCATCTCAGGTTGTGTATGAATTAAAATATAATATTTATGCGTATTGTACGACCGGGCAACGCCGGGCTGTCTGTTAGTTTTAAATAAATATATTTCAAAAATGTAATATTCGATTCAAAGAATATTTAATTGACAATTATTTGTTCTGGTAAAAGGTCATAGAATATTGTTTAAAAAGAATAAAAGTTCTACAGTTTTAAATAAAGACGAGATTGCAGCATTCACAAATAAAATAAAATCATTTTTTTTCTTTCGTGAATCAATTCCACTCCCTCATCCCTCTGTGCGATTCGACTAATCAGCAGCAGACAGAGCGCATTGATTGATCTGTCCCCTACGGAACTATTTTTAGCCCTTTTGGGAATCTCGGTCAGCCAGCAGAGAGAACCCCACAAGCAATCGGCCCCACAAAATCATCATAGTTTTGTGTAAATACCCGGTCTCTGTTGATTCTGCAGTAGGAGTTTAGTTCTGTACAGTTCTAGGAGGTTCATCTTCCCAGGCCTTGTCTTCTCCTTTTGAGAAGGGGTTAGTTTATTGCTAATCGCCTGAGGCACCATTACCAACTCAGATCCCCCTTCTCTCTCGCTCTCTTTCCATCTCTCTCTCCATCTCTCTTTCTTTCTCTACCTCATTTTTATCCACTGGACACTCATGCATAGACGATGTTCAATAAAGATAATTGCTGCTGGTCTGAGACTGCACTAAATACTACTGCCCGATCCGTACGCTCAAAGAACGTTCGACTCCTTCCTTTTTGTATTCGAACACAGTCCAACTTTCGTCCGCCAAAATAAACTTTTCGTTATTTTGTTTTAAAAGAGGTTTTATTGCTAATGCCGTGATTCGTGTTCGACTATCAATTAATTATATATATATATATATATATATATATATATATATATATATATATATATAATTAATATATATATATATAATTAATATATATATATATTATAATTAATATATATATATATTATAATTAATATATATATATATATATTATAATTAATATATATATGTATATATAATAATTAATATATTAATATATATATAATAATTAATATATATATAATAATTAATATATTAATATATATATAATAATTAATATATATATAATAATTAATATATTAATATATATATAATAATTAATATATATATAATAATTAATATATTAATATATATAATAATTAATATATATATTATAATTAATATATTAATATATATATATAATAATTAATATATATATATATATAATTAATATATATATATAATAATTAATATATATATATATATAATTAATATATATATATAATAATTAATATATATATATATAATAATTAATATATATATATATAATAATTAATATATATATATATAAAATAATTAATATATATACATATATAAAATAATTAATTATTTATATATATATATATATAGAGAGAGAGAGAGAGAGAGAGAGAGAGAGAGAGAAATACTCATTTCTCTAAAAGACATGATCACTTCATTTTTTCAAAAAATAGCTGGCCATTATTTTTAGGTGTAAAAAGAGTTTTTAATAGAATTTACCATTTATTTATTATTTCAACATTTTATTAATAACAGTAAATTTTATAGATTAATGTTGAAAGCACTGTGGAATTTCCACATGTCTCACTGGTTCATTTTCTATTGCAGTTATTTTATTTATTTATTTATTTTTATTTATTTATTTTTTTTTTTTTTTCGTTTTCAGAACCCACAAATGCGATAAATATCATGGATTTTTGCCTTGATGGTCAAACCTTTGCTACAGGTGGAAGCGACCTGGCTGTTCGTTTGTATGACTCGCGGACAATGCAGGTGATGTATATTTAGACTGTTGCGTTGTCATTTCATATTATTCATCAAATTGTATCCATACCTTCGATGAACCATCTGTATAGAACATCTCTTAATAATTGGTGGATGTTTTGTAGATCTGGAACAAAAGCCATCTGATAGGCTTTTTTTTAATACAATTATTCAATAAATTACTCAAACCACTTTTCAGTTAAGAAGGATTTATTCAGCTAAATGATCGCCCAGTGTCTGAAATGTCGAAAGGGGAAACAAAAGAAAGTATGTTTTAAAAGTACTATATATGTGGTGTGCCCCATACTTAGGTCAGAGACCATCATCGTGTCAGGTTTGGTCATAGTCAGTCCAGTAGTATAGGCTGAAGTAGAGTATGTATACATAGGCTATGATCTTGATTTTGACCTTAACCGTGAAAAATGGTGTGCACCATCCCTAGGTGGAAACTATCATCATCCTAGGTTGGGTTATGATCGGTCCGGTGGTGTGGGCTGTAGGAGATTTGTACACACATACACACACGCACGCACGCACACACACACACACACACACACACTAGCGCTACTACTTTATTTTTGGATTTTACCGTTATTGGATATTTTACCCTCCACTATCCATTCACGTGAAATCACCTTTCCTTCACCCTATTCCCTCTGCTTCACTATTTGTTATCAAGTAAGATCTATGACTTACTTGTAGATCCATCAAATACTTTTACAAGCAAAATCCGATCCCGCATGTTGCTAAATCCTACCCTCTGATGAGAAGGAAAGTATTTCTTCGAAACTCCGCGGATTAAAGACTATCCACTTATTTTGTGCTTCCTTTTTAAAATTAAATATGTTTTTACTCTTTTTCAAAGTGTTTTTGAACATGTTTTATTAACTACTTGTTCTTATATATATATATATATATATATATATATATATATATATATATATATGGAGTCACCGCTTAACAGGTCCCAAATGCCACTCGAGGTAAGGGTTGATGAGTTTGTGAGGTGAACGGTGAAACAGCACCATGAGGATTGGTAATAATTGTTGAAATGGGACAGAATGAGAGTATAAGAAAAATTAGCAACTTGTCTTACGTGATAAAAAGGTTTTAAGGTTCCGTTCGTATATCTGTAAGATTCATAAAAGATAAAGAATTTGTACATCTTCGTTTTTCATTACAGTTTTAGTTATCGTTCGTCTACTCGCCAATAAAGGTCACGTGTGTAACTTTGTAGTGAAGTCGAGGCGCAATTTTGAACGAATGCTAAAAAGAAAATGAATCGATTAGTTTTTCGATATGCTTTCTTCTTTACTTCCAAAGGTTAGTTAAAATTTTTGAAGTTCCGTTGTGCACGTGTGTATATGAGGGTTTATCTTCTGAGTGGCTGGACTAGAGAGATAGCAAAACGCTTAAAGTGCGGGGTCCTGCAATCGATATTTCTATGTGTTATATATTTGCTATGACCAGTCGTCAAAGGTGTTTCTCAGTCTATATAATTTTTAAAACTTTTGTCATTGTCTCGATATATACAATTGGCAGCGAAATAAAAACACACAGAGTTGAGTTATAAAATATTTTGTTTATTCGAAATAACCTTTTTGTTTTCAGAATGACAGTTTTGACACTAGTGACGGCGTCCATGGCGGGATTGGTGAATTTTGCAGTAAAGAAAAGCGTGTAGCTTAGCTCGCCGTCGAGGTCGCTCATTCTCCTTTTCCCGTTGTCTGCACATCTATTTTATTGACACAGATGGCGGCAACATTCCACCATGTATTATCTTGAAATGTCGGTCAATCTCGCTGACCTAATCTCCGGGTATTCTATGTTCCTTATTTTGACTTTTTTACGTGATTCCCGGGAGCAACCGCATCTAGGTTTCTGACCGACTTTCTTTGACGTCATTCCCAGACATTTAGGGTATCCAACAGATGAAAAAAACAATTTTCTATGGAAGAAATAGGGATTTTAAACATAACAGTAAAACTGTAAGCACAACGTTTGTCCGAGTGAATAGTTGGCGGGAAATAAATTACTGATTCCACCCGACTCCGTTGTTATAAAAAGACTAAAAACTTTGTTAATCGAACACGATGTAAATAAATAGGGAAAAGAATCTGTGTAGTTTTTATCGTTACCAACCACAATTTGTGTGGCTCAATTACTTTACGAATAGTTTTATACTCATCCATCTATATAGAGTTAAGTATGTATAGATGTTTACATTTTGTATGTACAGGATTCACTCCTAAGCAACGTTGAGCCTAGTCATTACTAAAATGGGTGACCAATTTGGGAATTCCAGCCGCTTTATCGAGAAGGACGTGTACACCGCTCTGCAAGAGTTGCAAAAACCTAATGTGGTCATCTCCCCTAACATGCGACTGAGGACCGCTTATGAATTTCATACTTCCATGGAACTTCTTCCTTGGGAGAAAACCGGTAAAACTCGCACAGGTTTAGTGCCGTTTACATTTTCATTCACTCCTAAACTAATTAACTGATCATACAAAATTTGGAACATAGATGCTAGGCGTAAATTTGTTAACATCGGCTATGCTTAGTTTAGTTTAGTTTTATAAATACTTCATGAAAATTTAGACGATTCAGATCTTTGTGAAATTTATAGGTACCAGGCATTAATCCATGAATACACTCTAAATTTCAGTTTTCGGGGGGTTTTGAACACATTTATATGAGCACCAGTTTCTATTTAAAAATTTGAATATTTTAAATTTGCAATAAATTAATAGAATCAATTAATCAAGATGTACTGAATTTCAATTTCTTTGTAAGATCCCTTGAACTTTCGATGTCGTTCAGGCAGTTTAGTGAAATTGCAAATACCGCAACAACAGCAACAACAGCAGCAACAACAACTACAACACCACAACAACACTAGCAACGACAGCAACAACAACAACAACAACTACAACACAACAACAACAACAACACAACAACAGCAACAACTACAACAACAACAACAGCAACAACAACAGCAGCAACAACAACAGCAACAAAAACAGCAGCAGCAACAACAACAACTACAACACCACAACAACAACATCACCACAACAACAGCAACAACTACAACAACAACCACAACAACAACAACAGCAGCAACAACAACAGCAGCAGCAAAAACAACAACAACCACAACAACAACCGCAGTAACATCAACAACAACAACAACAACAACAATGAGTTGCTGAAGTCGTAAAAAATAATGCGTTGTTGAACTATGAAGTCACTGTTTTATAGGTTTGGTTAATTTGACGTGTAACTTTTTGCGTTTACAACGATTTTTATTGGCTGAAAAATATTGAGTTAACACGGCCCTGTGGAAATACTGAGTGGCTTTTAAAACTGAAAAGGAAAGCGTATCGAAACGATGTCGAGAAAGATAGAAAGAGAGTAGCTGTTCGTGTCATTTACTATTTAGTGTTCGTCCGAATTGCGTCTCGATCTCACTAGGACTTTAGTTTACACAATCATTTGGTGGCTGTTCTTACATGCTTAAATCTCAAACACTAACAAAAATATCGGCAGAATTTTCAGGTGAAAATGCGGAATTGATAAAAATATTGTAGATTAAAATAAAACAAAGGAAATCGCTCCAGATAAGGCATGAAACCACTTAATGTAAAGAACTAAAAAAAATACGACTTTAAGGTCAAAAAGCTGTCAACGGTAAATGTTGGAATAGATTCTGACCCAGAAAACAGCAACTTTTCCCTCATTGTCAGAAACATCGTTTGGGAAGACAGACATAAACAGATGCTTAAGAGAATCCGGTAAATGATGCTCTATTCGTTAGGATTTGAAAACGAAGTTGTTCAGGCAACATTCTTTCCTTTAGGCATGTTTCATTAAATAACTTCTGACTACATATTTTGGCTTGGACCCTTTATAATTTTCATATTAATTTTCTTGTTTCAGACAAGAACTGGCTGATGTAGCTGTCATAGTTACTGTTGAGAGATGTGGTATTCTCTTCCTGTTTTAAGTGAACTTACACTCCAAGATCACAAGTAGAAAGAATTGTTGAGCCTATATTTCTTTCTTGATTTTCTATTAGTTTCTGAAAACTGATCCTCTAAATAAACGCGTACCTGACACTTTTTAGATCAAGGGTTAACAAATCCATGTCCTAAAATGCCACATACGTAAACAAACGCAGTTCGTACAAGTGATCAATTTTAATGTTGCTGAATGAGAACCGTGATTAAGTGGGAAAGGTTAAAGGTCAAGGGTCTTCAGAGCGGATGTTACGAAATCATCTGATTTTCGGACGAGGCTTTTCTAACCCTTAGTTGGCGAGATTTCAAGGACGGGAAAATGCGAATGCCTGGCTGCTTCTTCCAACGGGTGCCAATGCGCACGGCGTGACTACCCGTCTATCTGTCTGCCTTCCTTTCTGTCTGTCTGTCTGTCCGTCTGTTTGTTTCTCTCTCTCTCTCTCTCTCTCTCTCTCTCTATATATATATATATATATATATATATATATATATATATATATATATATATGAATAAAAAAGAATACGAAAAGTATAAAAGCTTATAACTTTTCTTTTTCTATTAATATTACATGGAGGTCACCACTTATCAAGGCCCGGAAGCCACTCGGGGATAAGGGTTATTGCGTGTACAGTAACCAATAGGATAGTATCGTAGTAATCGTTAGTATTGGAGATTTGTTAAAGTGTCTTACTTAAGGGGGCGAGTCATCAGGAATTTGTTTATGTTGGACTTGAAGACATCCAAGTTGTAGTCAGGTGGGAAACAGGCAAACGGAAGAGAGTTCCAGTCGTGCACTTCTAAGAAAGAAGCTTTGCTCATGGAATCTACGCATGGAATCTATCACACTTCATCCCGGTGAACCACCATGGGTCCCCAATTAGAGTAAGCAATCAATCTATTTCATTGAAAAATGGGCGAGTTTACCGATTTCGATGACAATAAAACCATGGAAGTGTCAAACATCGGTTGATCATCATTCGATACCGGGTAACATAGGGTCTCTCTGCTAGTATATATATATATATATATATATATATATATATATATATATATATATATATATATATATATATATATATATTAAAATAACCTTGAATGTTTTGTGTCTACCGATGATCGGTAACCGTACGAACGTAGAAAGGTTTTGATTGATACTAAAAGTGTGACATTAGTAATCCGATAGTGTTCTTCATCTTTCGGTCACCATCTATTCCGTATTATTAATCCTTAACCTCGAGTGGCTCTTGGCCTTAATAAATGAGTCCTCTGTAGTTTAATAAGAACACTAAATATGCACAGGAAACAGTAGATTTGGATTTTAACAATTTCGTTTTACTTCCTATCCATACCTAAAACTAAACGAAAATTCTGCAAGCAAACTGGTACTTGTGCAGAAATTGAACCCGACGTAGTTAACTGGTCGCTCGGCTTTGCTCGGCTTTGCTCGGAACATGACATCAACTGCCGGCGTCGCCGATTATCAAAGCGTAACAACGCTATTCAGGAAAAAAAAATAAAATAAAACATTTAAATATAATAAAATCAATAGAAAAAATATATAACGGAAATAAAACACAAACAACGACCTACCGTAACAATTTCGGTTTTATTCGTCTAACCGTTTTTGTTAGTGAAAAAAATAAAATAAATAAATAAACAAGTATTATTTTTTCTACCATTTATTTTTGTCAAACAAAATTTAATAAAATAAATAAGATAACTAATTTTTTGTTTCACATACTTTTTTTTTTACAAAAATGTGAAAAACAAAATTTTTTATGTGTTTTTCATGTAATATGTTTTTGCATTTTTTTTTTGTAACTAAGTAAACTTTTTTGCTATTTTTTTTTTTTTTCATGAACAATTTTTTTCCTTTTGCTTGGCAACCGTTTTTTTTTTTTTTTTTTTTTTTTAATTTAAGGCAGCTAGGATATTCCTTTAGAAATAGGTAGACTTTTCTACGGTTGCACTAGACAATGTCAAAGTCGGGTGAGAAGAGACAGCGAATGTGAAAGAAACTTCGCCAACCGGGTAGCTTTCTAATATATAATTTAAGATGGGGACAAAAGGTTGTGTTGTTTACTTGATTTATTGATGTTTTTCTTCCAATATTTTTTCCCAAAGACCGTCTGCTCTTTCGTCGTGCATTGATTGGCTGATTGGCATTTTACATCAGTTCACATTCAAATCCGAGCGTATGATGTCATGTCCCGAGCAAAGCCGAGCAGACTGTTAGTTACGCCTGGTCCAAATTCTGCACAAGTAATAGCAAAGTTTCCGTCTGTGGAACACAATACTGCGGAGCTACTTCCCAACTGACTATAACATGGTGGTTTTCAAGTAACAAGTTATTATTTAGCCGTCCTCTTAAATAATCAAATTCTTCCCAATATTCACCATTACCAATCCTCGCGATGTTCTCTGCCCGGCCAACGGACACTCATTAGTCTTTATCCTCGAATGGCTTTTGCGCCTTGATAATATCCTTAGTAGTAAAAAAAAAAAAAGCATTTGAATTCTATTTGCTTGTTTTAAATATTGTTCGCATACAAGTTGCCTTTTTTCCAATTCTACACAACTTTATTAAACATGTGATCTGGTCATGTGCTCTATGTCTATAAAGGCATATCGATTACTTGCCCGTCTGGGTTGGAGGGTGATCGATCGATGCTAATCTTGTTAAGAAGTTTTCACAGGATTATCGAACGGTGTTTCCTAATTAAAAAACAACAAGAATATTTGCGTACGTTGGTTCCGCGAGTCTCAGGTGAGAATACCACCGCAGCCCACACCGCACCCCATACCGCATCCAACAAAGCATCGAACACTGCATCCCACACTATACCCCCCCCCGTGTCCCGCACCGTGTGATCCTCAAGACGATTGCCAAAAGAATAAATAAAAATATATGCCGTAAGGAGTGAGAATCTAAGGAGAAGGGTGTTTCCTGTAGTGGGTATTTATTTGCTCCCCCACCGAGCAAATTAGGCACAAGGCCGGTTTTTAATGTGAGGAGTGAAGGGAGGGGGAAAGGAAAAAGGGGACCAGCTCCCGAGAGGTGGGAAATGAGAGATGTTTAAAGGTCAGGTGTGTGGGGCTGCCTCCACATCTGGTCTTTGCTTGCAGTATCTGTCGGAACAGATACTACACTTTATCTTGTCGCCCGGGCCCCGGAGGGCACGCGAGTGTACAAATAATTTAACTCTTTCTTTACTTAGAGGTTTGAAGGAAATTGTTTGTGGTATGATAGCTAGCGGTGCGCCGTGCGGTCTATAGGATCGGCAGATTGAGTACAGGTCCAAATGCAGCGTAATCACGTTGAGCAAAACTGTTTAATGTAAGTGTGAGGTAAGGGAGAGAATTCATATTGTCTATTCGTTTCGTGTCAGTGCAAGAGTTGCTCCTTTTACTATAAAATGAGCATAGCATTTATTTATTTTCTTGTTCTAAAAAAAGGAATTCTTTTCTTGCTTTGTTTGTAAAATTCATTAACAAATAAATAAACGGGTCTCGAACTTGCGCGGTTGTGTCATACATTTCTTGTCCGCACGTTCATCCGTCAAATATGAATCTGTTAAATAATCTTTGTTTATGTCATCTGCTGTCAGCTTCTTCACTGTGACCCGATTTTGTATAATACCATTCTTTTATTAATCAAACTTTTCAACCTGTGTACGTTATGGACAATAAATGTTTTCGCGCTTCCAAATATTTTTTGTTTTATTATTATTATTATTATTATTATTATTATTATTATTATTATTATTGCTATTCACGCACTAGGAATTCTCACCTAGGTCATCATCAGAGATTGATCACTAGGGTCTGCCAAACGATTGTGAAAAATGGACCGCATGTTTCCGTGACGTCAGATTTGTGTGTACTATACGAACTATGGAAAAGCAGAAACGACTTAATGATTTTTTAAAACCTTTGTTTATCTTCTTCAAACTGCAATTAAAAATTAATCTTTGTTATAATTTTGTTAGGTTTTAAGATTTACACAGTTTAATGATTAATAATATTATAAACATTTGTATATTAAATATGAAATACGGTTTTACTGAA